>NW_026967539.1:300000-552500 GCF_028390025.1 Pseudophryne corroboree
CTAGCGTTACCTTTGCAGGAGATGGTCTCCTCAAACATGATCGGATTTCGCATACAGACGAATCCGAGATGGCATTTGAGAGACTTAAACAGTGCCTAACGCAGGCGCCAGCATTAGGTATGCCAGACTATGGGAAACCCTTTGAGCTGTACGGAACAGAAAGTGCTGGTTGCGCGGCAGGCGTCCTAACCCAAAAGCACGGTGATGCCAGCAGGCCGGTAGCATACTACAGCGCTCAGCTAGATACGGTAGCGCGATCCCTCCCCACATGTTTGCGAAGCGTTGCTGCGATAGCATTGCTAGTAACGAAAAGCAAAGATGTAGTGCTAGGTCACAACCTCACAATTCATACACCACATGCAGTGTCAGCCTTGCTAAATTCTGCCCAAACCAGGCACGTCTCATCAGCGCGGTTTACAAGATGGGAATTGGCACTAATGGCCCCCGTAAACATCACCATAAGGAGATGCAGTGCATTAAATCCTGCAACATATCTCCCAGGTGTGCCTGGACAGGCACAAAGGGTGGAGGATGAGAGTGGTGGGGAAGGAGGATTTAATACAAAAGATGACATGCATGATTGTATGGAATATTTGACCCATAATTTTACCGCAAGGCCTGACATCAGTGACAACCCACTGGAAGATGTAGATCTTACCTTCTACACGGATGGTAGTTGTCACAGACAGTCAGACTCGGGAGACTTGTGTACTGGATACGCAGTCGTAGACAACCAAGGCACCATAGAAGCTGAACCGCTAGGCCCACCTCACTCAGCCCAGGTTGCTGAACTGGTCGCCCTAACCAGAGCATGTGAATTGGCTAAGGGCAAGTCAGCCAATATCTACACCGACTCTAGATACGCATTTGGGGTAGTCCATGATTTCGGAGCCCTATGGCGCCTTAGAAATTTCATGACGGCAGCTGGTACACCGGTAGCGCATGCAGCTCACATCAAAAGGCTTCTAACAGCGATACAGGAACCCGACAGAGTGGCTGTTATCAAGTGTAAAGCACACACATATAGCCAGGACCCAGTATCACTTGGTAACAGCCGAGCAGACGAAGCTGCTAAGTTAGCAGCTGGTACCCCCAGACAGACAGACACCACACAACTGATGGTATTTAATACCATCAACACACAGAAGCTGTGTGAAATGCAAAATTTGTGTTCCACACAGGAAAAGGCAGTCTGGAAGGCAAAGGGATATGGCCAGGAGTCCTCAGGACTCTGGACGGATGGACAAGGTAAACCAGTGGCCCCCAGAGCATATCTTCCATGTTTAGCTGAGGCAGCACACGGGCTGACTCATCTGGGCAAGGAGGGAATGTGTAAGTTGGTAAGAGCATATTGGTGCGCCCCAGGATTTTCATCTCATGCAGGTAAAAGAGCAATGTCATGCCTTACCTGTTTGAGAAAGAATATCGGAAAGGCAATACCAACAGAACCATCTCATATCCCACCTACAGGCGGCCGTTTCCAGGTAATACAGATTGACTTTATCCAATTACCCCCTTGTCGAAATTTGAAATATGTACTTGTTTGTATAGATGTGTTCTCAAATTGGGTCGAAGCATTTCCTGCGGCCACAAATACCGCTATGTTTACTGCTAAGAAAATTGTGCAGGAATTTGTATGTAGATATGGTATCCCTAGAATAATCGAAAGTGATAGGGGTACCCATTTTACAGGTGATGTCTTTCAAGAAATGTGTAAGTTGATGGGAATTGATAGCAAGCTGCACACTCCATACCGTCCACAGGCGAGTGCGAAGGTGGAAAGAGTGAACAGCACTATTAAAAATAAACTGAGCAAAGTTATGGCAGAAACAGGATTGACATGGCCAGAAGCTTTACCCATTGTACTATACAGCATCAGAACCACTCCCAGGTCCTCTCTTAATCTGTCTCCCTTTGAAATCTTGTTTGGTCGACAACCGCATGTTATGATTAACCCTCAGGATGATTTGAAGTGTAACAATGAAGTGACTGTAAAATACTTGATTAACATGAGTAAACAGCTAAGGAATCAAAATGATAATTTGAAGTTAGTGATTCCTGATTTACCAGATAGTAATTGTCATGACATTGAACCTGGGGATTATGTAATGATACGGAATTTTCTAAGCTCAGGTTGCCTTATTGACAGATGGGAAGGACCATACCAAGTCTTATTGACTAGCACTACAGCATTGAAGGTTGCCGAGAGAGAGACTTGGGTTCATTCGTCCCACTGTAAGAAGGTTGCTGATCCAGAGAGGTCCCGTGATAAGGAACAGACGGTAGAGGAAGTTGTATCACTGGAGTGTCTGTTCCAGGAGGACTGAGGCGGCACCGGAGCATTGAAAATCACAAGATCGAAAGCAGTTGTCGATTCCCTGTTCCCTTTTATTGTTTTTCTCCACTTCCCATCCCCTCTCCCTCAACTATTTTTTTTCCCCCTTCTCATTCTTCTCCGTTTCCTCCTACAAGATGGACTTGCCTCAAGAGACTGTGATCCGGATTTTCCTGTTGACCATGATGTTGACCAGAGCAGTCTGTTCCGGCGAGAGTACCATGGAGGTCGAGAGAGGTTCTGGAATGGGTTCTGATGACAAAGATGGAGGCGTAGTCTTCCAAGAACAACTTAACCAACAAGTAAAGGCGAGTATCAGAAAACGATCCGATAGCATTGACAATAGAAGGAATTGTGAAGGATTGTTAGCTGAAGAAAACTGTATCTGTAGGCTCTGTGACAATGTAGTTGAGGATGGGTGCATCAAGAAATGCCAATCCAGTTTTAATATCCACATGGACCGGCATCCCTTGAGTGACTATCACTGCTTAGTGGGTAGTGTGTTAAATCAAACAGATTGTTGGGTATGCTCTCAAGTACCTCAAGGTCATAGCAAATCAGGACTAGTACCATTTCCTTTAACGGTAGGGGAGGTACTTGAGCTAAAGGGTGGGAGACCGGTGGACAGGAGGTTTAATATCTCCAGTCCTCCTAGTTTGAAGCTCCACCAATATCATGTGGATAGATCCCTAATATGTTTTAACATTTCCAATCCCCGAAAGCCGGGAAATTGGGAAGTGTCATGGAGTAACCAAACCATGACCTTTTCATATAGAGCAGATAGAATGCCGACAGAAACAGAGCTTATACGCCACATAGCCAGTAGAGAAAAATCTTTCCGATATAGGTATACCCTAGGAAATAGGATTACGAGAGTTGGAGAGGTATCACCAGGATACTGTGCACATATCGTACAAACTGATACGTGTACTAGACAGATGGGAGAATTAGGGTTAGGAGATTTCACATGGAAGATGTGTAATATGGTTATGTCCTACTCCGTCCCATATGTTCTCCCCGATGATGCATATTTCATATGCGGGAGGAAGGCGTATAAGTGGCTTGCCCCAAACTCTGAAGGATTGTGTTATATTGGAAAAGTACTGCCTGAGGTAATGACTGTATCACATGCCAAAATGAAAGATATACACCGTGTTGCCCAAGCTCCTTATACTCACACTCATTACGAGCACGTAGTTAAACGGCACCTGATAGAAAGAACAGAGCATCCGGCCTCTGACATGATCCATGAATCAACCGGGATTCAGGTTCTACTCGCGTTAGACATCACTCGCACCGCCAGAGGAGTGTTGAATTATAAATACATATCTGCGCTCGCAAATTTGTTAGACAATATCACTGAAATGTATGACGACACTTTTAGGTATACCGGAAGGGAGCTTCAAGCTTATAAAACAGAACTGGTTCAGCATAGAATGGTTCTCAATTATCTCACGGCAGTGACAGGCGGATATTGTGTCACACTGGCAACGCAGTACGGCGTGAAATGCTGCACATATATAACGAATAGTACAGAGGATCCGGTCGAGGTCATAGACCAAAAGATGGATGACATTCTCCAATTAAAGTGGGAATTTCGCAGGAGACACAATCTCACCTTTGCTGCTGTGGGTAATGAGCTGACTGGTTGGGTGTCATGGTTGAACCCGCGAAATTGGTTCTCTGGTTTAGGAGAATGGGCTCAAGGAGTCATAATGGATGTAGGGAAGTTTCTCCTATGTATCTTAGGTGTTGTCATATCAATTGGCTTGATATTTAGATGCGGTCAGGCTTTAATGAAGTGCAAACGTAGTACCAGGGTAATGAGTCTAAGGAGTGAGGAAATTGTAATTCCAATGGATTTGATTTATGACCCAACGGTAGAGACAATGATGTGATGAAAATGCGATTATACGGTCCGTTTCTTTCACCTGTTTTTCCGTTTTCTCCAAGGTAAAAAGACCCACTTGGACGAGGAATTTGACGAGCCTGTATACAGACAACTGATGGATTAAAGAAGAAGTTTTGACAACCTTATACACAGATATTTGATGAACTATGCCATAGACCCCCAGTTTCCCTAGAAATTTTAAATTTACGCTAGCCCAACACTTTTTGTAAGTCTATGGACATTGACAAAGCTTTTGCTCACACCTATTGGCAAAAGCCCAAAGAAGACTGCATTCAACAGACACCGAACAAGACTTCAACCGACAAATGTTCATTAACCTGACATAGAATACCACTGCATTTACCATAATTGTGTCTTATCTTCATCTCTACAACCTTCAGGTAATAACACACATAGTCGATAGGGAATACCAGCACAGATATCAGCAATCACATATTCCCCCATTCATGTATCATCAACTAAAATGTGCTCCCCCATTTTTGTTACAACCAAAAGCCGAAAAGAGCTCGGTAAAGTTTGACAGCCCATCCACAGACCCTTAATACGGGATAAGAAGGAATTCAAATGTATACTTCGCAATACCTCGAAGCTTGATCTAAAACACGTACGGCACGATGATACATGACCCCCCAAAACATGGATTCATACACACATGCTTCTGCTATCTCACTAGGTCATACCCTTTTCACACCTTCTTCTCTCCTCCCTTACCCAATCATGGAAATGTATTTACACTTGACATATATTTTTCTCGTTTTGAAGTGTTTTAGGAAGTGGCAGTTATTGTTGACTGCCAAAGGGTGGACTGTCAAAGTCAGAAAAATATCACTATGCACACTGCCATATTTGCTGCTCATGCGAGCTCCCGCTGCGCGTGCAAGAGCTCTCCCGTGCGTGCGCATACTCGCAGTCGCGTGCACCCGCAGGCGCACGATATGCGGATTTACGGTAGAGTTTGTATGCGTCTAGCGGGCGACTCAATCGATATATATTTTAACTATATATTATATTTTGTAGATCATGGTCCCTTTGATAGATTCTGAAAGTTTAGTTAATGTAGCATGTACATGGACAAAGAGATCCCTCTTTGTTTGATACGAAGGGTCAGACAAGGGTTACACAGTGGTGTTTAGTATCCATCGGAAGAGTATTTAATTAGCAATATTCCGGTGTTGGTTTGTAGCGGATTAATCGCTCGTGCGAATAGTTATGGACATAAGAAGTTTATGTCCATTTACTATTATTTGCACTTACTTATCCATGCGGCGGGAAACCTAGTTTCCCACCCACCTGAGCAGTTGGAAGTAGACACAGCCCACCTGTATGAATCAACCTATGACCTTTTGTTATAATGCGAAGACGAATTCCTGTGTCCAATGAACAATGAGATTGTAGGGACCATTGAATTGTATTGTGTGTGGGGCATAAATAGACAAGCCGATCGTATCCAGCTCATTCTCTTCAACGGTTCTCATTGCTGATAATCGGGAGCTGGATATCCAGAGGCGCATGCGATTGTTTCCCTTTGTGCGTAAGTTTTCTCCGCAATCATATTGTCTTTCTTGTTATTGTGAGCCATATCTCTCTCTCTCTCTCTTCTCCCCTTTCCCTCTCTTTTCCTCTTAAAAGTGTTATTGTACTGTTATTGTATTTCATGTGTAGTTATCTGGTTAGGTAGTCTATGTTATATTGGTAGTGTATGACTTGTATTGTATTATTCTTTTGCAAGTATAAACATTCACATAAGGCGTTAGACCCTAAGATCAGTATCTGTGTATTTCTTATATTTTTAAGTGTACTCAGAGCGTCGGAGACGCTCGAACAGCTTTTAAGTTAATAAGGTTACACTGTGTTACATTCACACTCTATCTCTACACCAAGGTTTACTGCATAATACACTGTTTTATGGTATAGTTATAAAGGTTTAACATTGTGAGCGTCTGCGCTGCTGGGGATCTCCTCGTGGTCCCGAGCGTCCGCTACGATATAGCGAATCATTACGTTAGTCGGCAGCCAATAGCGTGCCTGCCTGTGATCTCTTGGCCGTGAGTGAACGTGACGCTTGAGCGTCTCGACTACGGCTAAGCGATTGTTACGCAACGTGCGTACCCTCACGGTATTCCATACGTTAATAGCGTACAGTGTTCTTAGACCTCTTAAAGGGTTTTAAGTAAGATAAATATTTAGCTTTATCAGTGTATACCGTAGAGACAGACGTAGGGGAAGGTGGAGGTGTATACCGTAGAGACAGACGTAGGGGAAGGTGGAGGTATATACTGTAGAGACAGACGTAGGGGAAGGTGGAGGTGTATACTGTAAAGACAGACGTAAGGGAAGGTGGAGGTGTATACTGTAGAGACAGACGTAGGGGAAGGTGGTGGTGTATACCGTAGAGACAGACGTAAGGGAAGGTGGAGGTGTATACCGTAGAGACAGACGTAGGGGAAGGTGGAGGTGTATACCGTAGAGACAGACGTAGGGGAAGGTGGAGGTGTATACCGTAGAGACAGACGTAGGGGAAGGTGGAGGTGTATACCGTAGAGACAGACGTAGGGGAAGGTGGAGGTGTATACCGTAGAGACAGACGTAGGGGAAGGTGGAGGTGTATACCGTAGAGACAGACGTAGGGGAAGGTGGAGGTGAATACTGTAGAGACAGACGCAGGGGAAGGTGGAGGTGTATAATGTAGAGACAGACGTAGGGGAAGGTAGAGGTGTATACTGTAGAGACAGACGTAGGGGAAGGTGGAGATGTATACTGTAGAGACAGACGTAGGGGAAGGTGGAGGTGTATACTGTAGAGACAGACGTAGGGGAAGGTGGAGGTGTATACTGTAGAGACAGACGTAGGGGAAGGTGGAGGTGTATACTGTAGAGACAGACGTCGGGGAAGGTGGAGGTGTATACTGTAGAGACAGACGTAGGGGAAGGTGGAGGTGTACACTGTAGAGACAGACGTAAGGGAAGGTGGAGATGTATAATGTAGAGACAGACATACGGGAAGGTGGAGATGTATACTGTAGAGACAGACGTAGGGGAAGGTGGAGGTGTATACTGTAGAGACAGACGTAGGGGAAGGTGGAGGTGTATAATGTAGAGACAGACATACGGGAAGGTGGAGGTGTATAATGTAGAGACAGACGTAGGGGGAAGGTGGAGGTGTATACTGTAGAGACAGACGTAGGGGAAGGTGGAGGTGTATACTGTAGAGACAGACGTAGGGGAAGGTGGAGGTGTATACTGTAGAGACAGACGTAGGGGAAGGTGGAGATGTATACTGTAGAGACAGACGTAGGGGAAGGTGGAGGTGTATACCGTAGAGACAGACGCAGGGGAAGGTGGAGGTGTATACTGTAGAGACAGACGTAGGGGAAGGTGGAGGTGTATACTGTAGAGACAGACGTAGGGGAAGGTGGAGGTGTATACTGTAGATACAGACGTAGGGGAAGGTGGAGGTGTGTACTGTAGAGACAGACGTAGGGGAAGGTGGAGGTGTATACCGTAGAGGCAGGGGAAGGTGGAGGTGTGTACCGTAGAGACAGACGCAGGGGAAGGTGGAGGTGTATACAGTAGAGACAGACGTAAGGGAAGGTGGAGGTGTATACCGTAGAGACAGACGTAGGGGAAGGTGGTGGTGTATACTGTAGAGACAGACGTAGGGGAAGGTGGAGGTGTATACTGTAGAGACAGACGTAGGGGAAGGTGGAGGTGTATACTGTAGAGACAGACGTAG
The DNA here is from genome assembly GCF_028390025.1 of Pseudophryne corroboree. Lineage (NCBI taxonomy): Eukaryota > Metazoa > Chordata > Amphibia > Anura > Myobatrachidae > Pseudophryne > Pseudophryne corroboree. The sequence continues at coordinate 307,980 of NW_026967539.1, forward strand.
GGGAAGGTGGAGGTGTATACTGTAGAGACAGACGTAGGGGAAGGTGGAGGTGTATACCGTAGAGACAGACGTAGGGGAAGGTGGAGGTGTATACCGTAGAGACAGACGTAGAAGAAGGTGGAGGTGTATACCGTAGAGGCAGGGGAAGGTGGAGGTGTGTACCGTAGAGACAGACGCAGGGGAAGGTGGAGGTGTATACAGTAGAGACAGACGTAAGGGAAGGTGGAGGTGTATACCGTAGAGACAGACGTAGGGGAAGGTGGTGGTGTATACTGTAGAGACAGACGTAGGGGAAGGTGGAGGTGTATACTGTAGAGACAGACGTAGGGGAAGGTGGAGGTGTATACTGTAGAGACAGACGTAGGGGAAGGTGGAGGTGTATACTGTAGAGACAGACGTAGGGGAAGGTGGAGGTGTATACCGTAGAGACAGACGTAGGGGAAGGTGGAGGTGTATACCGTAGAGACTGACGTAGAAGAAGGTGGAGGTGTATACCGTAGAGACAGACGTAGGGGAAGGTGGAGGTGTGTACCGTAGAGACAGACGTAGGGAAAGGTGGAGGTGTGTTTTCTGCAAAGGGGACAGGACGACTGATCCGTATTAAGGAGAGGATGATGGGGCCATGTATCGTGAGATCTTGGGCAAAAACCTCCTTCCCTCAGTAAGAGCATTGAAGATGGAACGTGGCTGGGTCTTCCAGCATGACAATGACCCCAAACACACCGCCCGGGTAACTAAGGAGTGGCCCCGTAAGAAGTATTTCAAGGTCCTGGAGTGGCCTAGCCAGTCTTCAGACCTCAACCCAATAGAAAATCTGTGGAGGGAGTTGAAAGTCCGTGTTGCCCGGTGACAGCCCCAAAACATGACAGATCTAGAGAAGATCAGCATGGAAGAGTGGGCCAAAATACCTGCTACAGTGTGTGCAAACCTGTTCAAGAACTACAGGAAGCGTCTGACCTCTGTAATAGCCAACCGAGGTCATATTACAAAGTATCGAGTTCAACTTTCTGATTGTCCAAATATTTATTTTCCACAAGAATAAACAAATAAATAGTGTAACAATCATACAATGTGATCTCCAGATTCTGTCTCACAGGTGAAGTCTATGATGGAAATTACACACCTCTCTCATCTTTATAAGTGGTCAACTTGCACAATCGGTGGCTGACCAAATACTTTTTTGCCCACTGTATTAGTGATGGTGGAGATGGTCTCTCAGTGTGTTAGGAATAACACGGGTGCTTTGTTTCCCCGCACAGTTCTATGAGATGTGTAAGAATTGTGCAATAAATGTTTCTCGCACTGTAAGCACTTGTGTGTCTGTTATATCACTGGAGAGTAATATTCCCGCAAAGTTCTAGATTTCTGATTCTATAATGTCTAGGCTCCATGACCACAATGGCCAACATCCTATAGAGGCCCAACATTCAGTAGAGACAGTGTCTGTGATCAGTATACTGTATAGGTCACTATGGCTGGTGTGTCTCATGGTCCACGTCATTGGGATTGATCCAGAAGCGGACACATCTTTGGCGGCCACACGTCTGCAACATTATGCAAATACAGTATACAGCCATTGCCTGGTGCAGGGCCATCCTAGCTGCAATGTACGCCCTGGGAAAAGTAATGCACTGCACCCCCCTGATAGTGTGCATGGCTGCTCCTCTCCCCGTCCCCCCCTCCACCTGTCTGTGTGTGTGGCTGCAGCTCCCCCCCACACCACCGCCCCTGTTTGCTCTACCCCCTACCCCTGGGGTGTAAAAAAAAAAAAGTGCGCACCATGTAAAAAAAAGGAAAAAACTCCCACTCAGTTGAATACCAAACATCTTACACCTGCGGGAAAGACCCTGTGCTGCAAGAATTTATTAAAAATGTGATCCCAATTGAATCTGCCCAGCAGCACCTGCCAACATTGAGGTTCTCCCCTCTGGAGATGCTGAGAGAGTACAATAGATGCAAATGGCAGATGTGGACATAAGTAAACTCTGCGTCATTAGGCCGCAAGTGGGTGGGGCCAAATTGATGCAACTGTTACATAAATGACCACACCCCCTCCACATTTTCCCATGACATCTTTAACAATCCCCACCCCCCAAAAAACTGGTCCCCTGCTCCATTAGTAACTCTTAGAAATAGCCCGTCCTACTGAAGATCAGTCAGGGAATGAGCTAATGGCTACGCTTCTATAGAGAAGAGTGCTGCAGGCTCGGGATATTGAGATGAAAACTCTATGAGGGTCAAAATATATATTTTTCCTGTAGGACTGGGTCCCAACTATGGGCCTAATTCAGATCTGATCGCAACAGCAAATTTGTTAGCGGTTGGGCAAAACCATGTGCACTGCAGGGGAGGCAGATATAACATGTGCAGAAAGAGTTAGATTTGGGTGGGTTATTTTATTTCTGTGCAGGGTAAATACTGGCTGCTTTATTTTTACACTGCAATTTAGATTTCAGCTTGAACACTCCCCACCCAAATCTAACTCTCTCTGCACAAGTTACATCTGCCCCACCTGCAGTGCACATGGTTTTGCCCAACTGCTAACAAAAATCCTGCTGCGATCAACTTGGAATTACCCCCCATGTGCAGTGCAGGTGGGGCAGATGTAACATGTGCAGAGAGAGTTAGATTTGGGCGGGGTGTGTTCAAACTGAAATATAAATTGCAGTATAAAAATAAAGCAGCCAGTATTTACCCTGCACAGAAACAATATAACCCACCCAAATCTAACCCTCTCTGCACATGTTACATTTGCCCCTCCTGCACTGCACACGTTACATCTGCCCTCCCTGCAGTGCACATGGTTTTGCCCAACTGCTAACAAATTTGCTGCTGCGATCAACTCTGAATTACCCCCCGTGTCCTTGGGTACCTGTTATAGGAGCCCCCAGCTTGTAGGTTAAGCATGTGGAGAGGCTCTTTGGGGTACTTCTCCCAATTTCTGACAGGTATCGCAGGAGGCTCATTAATGCTTCACATCATGGAATACCTTGGGCCAGAAAAACCTGATCCTAAAATGTCCTGCCGTTGAGCTATCATGTGCTAAGGTCAACAACTGCTGTTTATAACTCTGGAGAACAACAAATTGTTTTAAGACAGAACAGTGGCCCCGATCATCATTAATAGAGGAAATTCTCTACATCAACCCATTCATCCTCTCTACTTTATATCCTATAGTACCTTATTGTAAAACACTATCCACTGACGTCCGAAGTTATCTGAATTCTCTCTTATCCACCTTCTCCAGGTCAACTCCTGAACCCGTATTCACACAAATATTCTCAGCAATGGGAGAACTCAGCATCCATGGATTGGGGTCAGAAGCAGTAGGGGGTTGAATCTGAGTGAGACCTGCACTAGTGTAAGAAGAAACAGAGACAGTCTTGGTTGAGGGGGTCATTCTCTGGGTACGGCTACTGGTCACCACTTGAGCAAAATGTTTAACCAGTTCCTGTCCTTGCTCATTTCCCAGAATGACTCAGAAACCCTACATCCACTGGGCCATGAGCTGCACCCCAGTCCAGGTGCACACGAGATACTGGTATATACCACACATGATAACCTGCAGAGGCGATTCAGACCCTTTGGTCCTGCAGGATCTCATCTGCCAACACCAGGTCAAATTCTGAGTGTTGGAGGCTTCCGAACCTTTCAAACTCTGCTCCTCCTGGTCATCCACCTAGACAGACTATAAATAACCTTTCATGTTTCTGGGAGTTAGTTGACCCTCCTCCGCTAACAGGTCCACAACATACACCCCATCCATCACCAGTTCTCCAGCAAGATGGAGATATTTCCCTTTAAAACCCACTGCTGGTTGGTAGACCATGTTTACAGGGGCAGAACGAGCTCCAGGAAAAGGTCCTTGAGACCGAGGGCAATGCTTCTGCATGTGCCTGGCTAATTACAATGGTAACATATTCGGGAAGAGGCCAGTTGCACTGGTGAGTGTTGAGGTGCACCATCCCTTCAGTAACCTAGGGCAGATAATGGTCTGGTTATCTGGATCTCTCTCTTGCCCATTCTCGGTGCCCCTGGTTGTCTTTCCTCTGACAGAATACTCATCTGCCATTCAGGCTGCTGATTCAGAGTTAGGAGGTTTACAATCAACTCACCCACTCTGGAACTTGTGGTGCCATTGTATTTAATAATTGTTCCAGCACCACTTTATTCAGGATTTGTTTAGAGGAATATGTGTGTCGTCCATTCCACCACTGCTGGCAAGTTCTCTAAAGTTGTCTCTCAAATTGAGTATATGAGTTATGCCCTCCACAAATCAGAGTCAGGAATTTGGCTGATAGGATTTGGGGGTGACTTGGAAATTTTGCCAGCAGGGCTCCATTTATCAATTCATGGCTTCTCACGTCCTCAGTTACTAGAGATTGTTAGGCTTGTTTTGCCAATTAAGCTAGGTCCTGCATAACGAGGTCATTCCTCCTCATCAATCTGGTGCACCGTCATCATTTTTACCCCTTCCTTAAATCTGGGCGCATCCTTATATCCCAGCCATGGCTTTCTTCTACCTTCTTCTTGCACCACTTGTCTTGCAGGTACTTCTTGGTAGATATTTACCCTAGCACGGTTTGTATCACTCCTGCCATCTCCAAGGAGGTAGCTCTGTCCCCTAGGGCTTTCTTCCACTGCTCCAATGTTTCAGTTGTCTCTGGCCTCAGCATTTCCCCCGTTCCTGTCACCGCCGCTGTGGCCTGATCAGTCAAATTCCTAAAGGCGAGTGATTAACTTGCCTACACTCGCCTCACACACTTTCTTAATTCACAGAACTTATTAGACCCACATCAATCAGGCTTTCGTTCCCAACACTCCACAGATACAGCACTGACTAAGGTAGTGAATGACCTGGTCACTGCAAAGTTTAAAGGCCACTACTCCCTTCTAATTCTCCTGGATCTATCTGCTGCTTTTGACACTGTTGACCACTCTCTTCTCATACAGACACTACAATCCCTAGTGTGAGGATACCGAGTGACCTGGGTATTCCGGGGTTCAGGGATCACACAGTGGAGCGGGTTACAGTGAAAGCAAGGTGATCTTTATTCAGGGAGACCCAGAAATCCAGTGACCAGCAAGCAGGGTTATACTAATAATGTCCACTCAGAGTTCAGCAAAGTCCTTACCAGCTGCTGTATATCTCCTCCAGTCCTGGGCAGTAATGACAGCTGTAGCAGGGCACACAAAGTGGCTGGTCACTGATTATCCTGAGATGGGACAACACCCCAACCTCCAGTGAGTCTAGCTGTGCACCCACACCTCCACGCACACACAGGGGTATATTTACTAAGGTCCCGATTTTGACCGAGATGCCGTTTTTTCATCAAAGTGTCATTTCGGTAATTTACTAAGCAAAAATCACGGCAGTGATGAGGGCATTCGTAATATTTTGGAAGTCCTAGGAAAAAATCACGAATCAATACACCATCGGTCAAATACGCCTGCAATTTGGTAGAAATCGGGAATTTACTAAAAAGTGCAAAACACAAACACTGCCGACAATAGCCAAACACTGCCGTGCAGAAATACAAATCGTGAAAAAGTGCTAAAAAAAAACAGACCTGCTTTTTTATCCCGTGTTTGTATAGGCATGCACGGATCCATGAGATCCGTGCATGTTTTTCAGTGGGAACGGGGGGGAAATGTTATAAATTTTCTGAAAAAAAATTGCGTGGGGTCCCCCCTCCTAAGGCAAACCAGCCTCGGGCTCTTTGAGCCGATCCTGGTTGCAAAAATATGGGGAAAAAATGGACAGGGGTTCCCCCATATTTAAGCAACCAGCATCGGGCTCTGCGCCTGGTCCTGGTTCCAAAAATACGGGGGACAAAAAGAGTAGGGGTCCCCCGTATTTTTGAAACCAGCACCGGGCTCCACTAGCTGGACAGATAATGCCACAGCCGGGGGTCACTTTTATACAGTGCCTTGCGGCCGTGGCATCAAATATCCAACTAGTCACCCCTGGCCGGGGTACCCTGGGGGAGTGGGGACCCCTTCAATCAAGGGGTCCCCCCCCCAGCCACCCAAGGGCCAGGGGTGAAGCCCGAGGCTGTCCCCCCATCCAATAGGCTGCGGATGGGGGGCTGATAGCCTTTATGATAAGTGTTTGATATTGTTTTTAGTAGCAGTACTACAAGGCCCAGCAAGCCTCCCCCGCAAGCTGGTACTTGGAGAACCACAAGTACCAGCATGCGGCGGAAAAATGGGCCCGCTGGTACCTGTAGTACTACTACTAAAAAAATACCCCAATAAAGACAACACACACACACCTTGAAAGTATAACTTTAATACATCCATCCACACCTCCATATACACATACTTACCTTATGTTCCCACGCAGGTCGGTCCTCTTCTCCAGTAGAATCCATGGTGTACCTGTAGAAAAAATTATACTCACATAATCCAGTGTTTTCGGCTCCTCTGTAAATCCTTTTGTAATCCACGTACTTGAAAAATAAAAAAAACGGATACCCGACCACGAACTGAAAGGGGACCCATGTTTTCACATGGGCCCCCTTTCCCCGAATGCCAGAAACCCACTCTGACTGATGTCTAAGTGGGTTTCTTCAGCCAATCAGGGAACGCCACGTTGTAGCACCCTCCTGATCGGCTGTGGGCTCCTGTACTGTCTGACAGGCGGCACACGGCAGTGTTACAATGTAGCGCCTATGCGCTCCATTGTAACCAATGGTGGGAACTTTCAGGTCAGCGGTGAGGTTACTTTCGGTCAACCACTGACCTGAAAGTTCCCACCATTGGTTACAATGGAGCGCATAGGCGCTACATTGTAACACTGCCGTGTGCCGCCTGTCATACAGTACAGGAGCACACAGCCGATCAGGAGGGTGCTACAACGTGGCGCTCCCTGATTGGCTGAAGAAACCCACTTAGACATCAGTCAGAGTGGGTTTCTGGCATTCGGGGAAAGGGGGCCCATGTGAAAACATGGGTCCCCTTTCAGTTCGTGGTCGGGTATCCGTTTTTTTATTTTTCAAGTACGTGGATTACAAAAGGATTTACCGAGGAGCCGAAAACACTGGATTATGTGAGTATAATTTTTTCTACAGGTACACCATGGATTCTACTGGAGAAGAGGACCGACCTGCGTGGGAACATAAGGTAAGTATGTGTATATGGAGGTGTGGATGGATGTATTAAAGTTATACTTTCAAGGTGTGTGTGTGTTGTCTTTATTGGGGTATTTTTTTAGTAGTAGTACTACAGGTACCAGCGGGCCCGTTTTTCCACCGCATGCTGGTACTTGTGGTTCTCCAAGTACCAGCTTGCGGGGGAGGCTTGCTGGGCCTTGTAGTACTGCTACTAAAAACAATATCAATCACTTCACAAAGGCTATCAGCCCCCCATCCGCAGCCTATTGGATGGGGGGGACAGCCTCGGGCTTCACCCCTGGCCCTTGGGTGGCTGGGGGGGGGGACCCCTTGATTGAAGGGGTCCCCACTCCTCCAGGGTACCCCGGCCAGGGGTGACTAGTTGGATATTTGATGCCACGGCCGCAAGGCACTGTATAAAAGTGACCCCCGGCTGTGGCATTATCTGTCCAGCTAGTGGAGCCCGGTGCTGGTTTCAAAAATACGGGGGACCCCTACTCTTTTTGTCCCCCGTATTTTTGGAACCAGGACCAGGCGCAGAGCCCGATGCTGGTTGCTTAAATATGGGGGAACCCCTGTCCATTTTTTCCACATATTTCTGCAACCAGGATCGGCTCAAAAAGCCCGAGGCTGCGTGGGAAGGAGGGAGGACCCCACGCAATTTTTTTTTTACATTTAAACTTTATTTTTTTGTCTAACAAAGTGCACAATGAAGCCCAGCACGGATCTCTCAGATCCGGACGAGATTCATTGTATTAAAGTCGGCAGTGTTTTACAAGTCACTCACGTAAAACACTGCCAAAAAAAATGAATGACATCGACATCGGAAAACCCGAAAATGCAGAATACGGCAGCTTAGTAAATTAGTCGTAATAAATTAAAAAAGTTGCAGTTTTACACTTTCGATGTCATTCGTGATTATTCTCCCACCAAATCGGGAGAATTACGAATGTTAGTAAATATACCCCACAGTCTCTTTTTTCCAGCAACCTCCAGTGAGTCTAGCTGTGCCCCATCAACTCCACACACACAGACTCCCCCAGCAACCTCCAGTGAGTCTAGCTGTGCACCATCACCTCCCCACATACAGTCTCTTTCCCCCAGCAACCTCCAGTGTGTCTAGCTGTGCCCCATCAGCTCCACACACACAGTCTCTTTCTCCCAGCAACCTTCAGTGAGTCTAGCTGTGAACCATCACCTCCCCACACACAGTCTCTCTCCCCAAGCAACCTCCAGTGAGTCTAGCTGTGCACCATCACCTACACACACATTCTCTTTCCCCCAGCAATCTCCAGTGAGTCTAGCTGTGCCCCATCACCTCCACACGCACAGTCTCTTTCCCCCAGCAACCTCCAGTGGGTCTAGCTGTGCCCCATCACCTACACACACACACACACACACACACACACACACACACACACACATTCTCTCTCCCCCAGCAACCTCCAGTGAGTCCAGCTGTGCACCATCACCTCCACACACACAGTCTCTTTCTCTCAGCAACCTCCAGTGAGTCTACTGTGCACCATCACCTCCCCACACACAGTCTCTTTCCCCCCGCAACCTCCAGTGAGTCTAGCTGTGCACCATCACCTCCCCACACAGTCTCTTTCCCCCAGCAACCTCCAGTGAGTCTAGCTGTGCACCATCACCTCCACACACAGTCTCTTTCCCCCAGCAACCTCCAGTGAGTCTAGCTGTGCACCATCACCTCCACATACAGTCTCTTTTCCCCAGCAACCTCCAGTGAGTCTAGCTGTGCCCCATCACCTACACACACACACACACACACACACACACACACACACACACACACACACACACACACACACACACACATTATCTCTCCCCCAGCAACCTCCAGTGAGTCTAGCTGTGCCCCATCACCTCCCCACACAGTCTCTTTCCCCCAGCAACCTCCAGTGAGTCTAGCTGTGCCCCATCACCTCCCCACACAGTCTCTTTCTCCCAGCCACTTCCTGACTCCCACATTTCTCTCTTGCTGGTTCTTTATATCTCCTCCTTTCTGATTGGTGGATCAGGTTGTCAGTCTTATCAGAGGGGATTGGGGAAGGAGGAGGACTTTTCTAAAAGGAACACTCCCTTGCTGTATGCTTCTGCCAGACTTCCTGTGTGTGACTGAGGGCTTCAATTTAAGAATATAGAACTTGGGCCATAGGATTAACTCTCCTTTTTAACATGAAGGCAAAACCTAGACATCCCTTTCCCTGGTCTCCTCACAACTAGGTCTTCAGGACACAGTCCTCTCTTGGTTCTCATCCTACCTATCTAATCGCTTCTTCAGTGTTCGCTCCTCTGATTCCACCTAATCTACGCTACCTCTCAGTTGGAGTACCACAAGGCTCAGTCTTTCTCCTTCTCTACATCATCTCTTGGTAAACTAATCAGCTACGCAGGTGATACTCAGATCTACCTATCCTCCCCTGATTTGTCACTATCTGTATTGGTCAGGGTCACTGAATGCCTTTCTGCTGTTTCATCATGGATGACATCTCGCCACCTCAAACTAACTATTTCCAAAACAGAATTAATTATATTTCCACCGGCCAATAGTAGTTTCCAATCTGATATCTCCATCACTGCCGAGAACTCAGCAATCATCCCTACCCCACAAGCTCGCTGCCTAGGTGTCACCCTGACTCTGACCTGTCCTTTATCCCCACATTCACTCTGTCTCACAGTCATGTTACATACATCTAAGAAACATATCCAAAATACGACCATATCTTACACAAGACACAGCAAACTCTAATCCACGCTCTCATTATCTCCCGCATTGATTATTATAATAGTCTCCTGACCGGTCTTCCCAAACATAGGCTCTCACCACTACAATCCATTCTGAATGCAGCTGCGAGGCTAATCTTCCTCGCTAGACGTTCATCGTCTGCTGATCCGCTCTGTCAGTCCCTCCATTGGTTACCGGTATTCTATCGTATTAAATATAAAATACTTTTACTCACACACAAAGCTATTAACCAAACTACACCACCATACATCTCCTCACTCATCTCATAATATCTCCCAACCCGACCTCTCCGCTCTGCACAAGATCTGCGTCTCTCATCCACACTCATTACTCGCTCCCATGCACGATTACAGGACTTTATCTGGGCTACACCCACTCTGTGGAATGCCCTCCCACGCACAATAAGACTCTCCTCTAGTCTCCAAACCTTCAAGCGTTCCCTGAAAACTCATCACTTCAGGCAGCTTATCACATCCCAGAACCGCTCACATTACCTTCATAGCTCTACTACCCAGTTATAACCGCACTGTACAGTCCACACATGTCCTCCACATATTCCCTCTTCACTTTCCCTTCCTTCTGACCCTGGTTCATCACTGCTGTGATGTGATATCATGCAGCCCACCAAGAACCTTTACAATCCAGTGGACAATGATGTAATAGGCAGCACCTATCCTTGTGTATCAATGCCTATTTCCCCATAGAGTGTAAGCTTGTGAGCAGGGCCCTCCTACCTGTATGACTGACTGTAATTACCCAGTTTTGTTTTATCATTGTGTACAATTGTACAGCGCAACATAATTTGCTGCGCTGTATAAGACACTGTTAATAAATAAATAAATTAATTAATTCCATTCTGTTTCATCACAGGGTATCTTCTTCATTTTGCTGAACTCAATCTGCAGTTTCCTGGTCTTCCTGTAAAATTTCTCTACCTCTCTCAGATCAGCATCCCTTGGGTCTGTGTATACTGAGGTCTGGGATTTCGGTAAACTCAGACCGGAGATTGCACATATTTTTAAAGAGGCAATCATTTACAAAGCACCCTGGTTTTGGGTGTAAATAATTGCTGTTTTAAAAAAAAGTGCAATCTCGGCCGAAATCCCAGACCCTGGCAAACCCGGACCCTATTACACAGTACACAGACAGGGATCCGCAGCGCCCATTACACAGCACATAGACAGGGATCCGCCATTACACAGCACATAGACAGGGATCCGCAGCGCCCATTACACAGCACATAGACAGGGATCCGCAGCGCCCATTACACAGCGCATAGACAGGGATCCGCCATTACACAGCACATAGACAGGGATCCGCAGCGCCCATTACACAGCGCATAGACAGGGATCCGCAGCGCCCATTACACAGCGCATAGACAGGGATCCGCAGCGCCCATTACACAGCACATAGACAGGGATCCGCCATTACACAGCACATAGACAGGGATCCGCCATTACACAGCACATAGACAGGGATCCGAAGCGCCCATTACACAGCACATAGACAGGGATCCGCCATTACACAGCACATAGACAAGGATCCGCCATTACACAGCACATAGACAGGGATCCGCCATTACACAGCACATAGACAGGGATCCGCCATTACACAGCACATAGACAGGTATCCGCCATTACACAGCACATAGACAGGGATCCGCCATTACACAGCACATAGACAGGTATCCGCCATTACACAGCACATAGACAGGGATCCGCCATTACACAGCACATAGACAGGGATCCGCAGCGCCCATTACACAGCACATAGACAGGGATCCGCCATTACACAGCACATAGACAGGGATCCGCAGCGCCCATTACACAGCACATAGACAGGGATCCGCCATTACACAGCACATAGACAGGGATCCGCAGCGCCCATTACACAGCACATAGACAGGAATCCGCCATTACACAGCACATAGACAGGGATCCACAGCGCCCATTACACAGCACATAGACAGGGATCCGCAGCGCCCATTACACAGCACATAGACAGGGATCCGCAGCGCCCATTACACAGCGCATAGACAGGGATCCACAGCGCCCATTACACAGTACATAGACAGGGATCCGCCATTACACAGTACATAGACAGGGATCCGCAGCGCCCATTACACAGCACATAGACAGGGATCCGCCATTACACAGCACATAGACAGGGATCCGCAGCGCCCATTACACAGCACATAGACAGGAATCCGCCATTACACAGCACATAGACAGGGATCCACAGCGCCCATTACACAGCACATAGACAGGGATCCGCAGCGCCCATTACACAGCACATAGACAGGGATCCGCAGCGCCCATTACACAGCGCATAGACAGGGATCCACAGCGCCCATTACACAGTACATAGACAGGGATCCGCCATTACACAGTACATAGACAGGGATCCGCAGCGCCCATTACACAGCACATAGACAGGGATCCGCCATTACACAGCACATAGACAGGGATCCGCAGCGCCCATTACACAGCACATAGACAGTGATCCGCCATTACACAGCACATAGACAGGGATCCACAGCGCCCATTACACAGCACATAGACAGGGATCCGCAGCGCCCATTACACAGCGCATAGACAGGGATCCGCAGCGCCCATTACACAGTACACAGACAGGGATCCACAGCGCCCATTACACAGTACACAGACAGGGATCCACAGCGCCCATTACACAGCACATAGACAGGGATCCGCAGCGCCCATTACACAGCACACAGACAGGGATCCGCCATTACACAGCACATAGACAGGGATCCGCAGCGCCCATTACACAGCACATAGACAGGGATCCGCCATTACACAGCACATAGACAGGGATCCGAAGCGCCCATTACACAGCACATAGACAGGGATCCGCCATTACACAGCACATAGACAGGGATCTGCAGCGCCCATTACACAGTATATAGACAGGTATCCGCCATTACACAGCACATAGACAGGGATCCGCAGCGCCCATTACACAGCACATAGACAGGGATCCGCCATTACACAGCACATAGACAGGGATCTGCAGTGCCCATTACACAGCACATAGACAGGGATCCGCCATTACACAGCACATAGACAGGGATCCGCAGCGCCCATTACACAGCACATAGACAGGGATCCGCCATTACACAGCACATAGACAGGGATCCACAGCGCCCATTACACAGCACATAGACAGGGATCCGCAGCGCCCATTACACAGCACATAGACAGGGATCCACAGCGCCCATTACACAGCACATAGACAGGGATCCACAGCGCCCATTACACAGTATACAGACAGGGATCCGCAGTGCCCATTACACAGTATATAGACAGGGATCCGCAGCGCCCATTACACAGCACACAGACAGGGATCCACAGCGCCTATTACACAGTATACAGACAGGGATCCGCAGCGCCCATTACACAGCGCATAGACAGGGATCTGCAGCGCCCATTACACAGCACATAGACAGGGATCCGCCATTACACAGCACATAGACAGGGATCCGCAGCGCCCATTACACAGCACATAGACAGGGATCCGCAGCGCCCATTACACAGCGCATAGACAGGGATCCGCCATTACACAGCACATAGACAGGGATCCGCCATTACACAGCACATAGACAGGAATCCGCAGCGCCCATTACACAGCACATAGACAGGGATCCGCAGCGCCCATTACACAGCGCATAGACAGGGATCCGCAGCGCCCATTACACAGCACATAGACAGGGATCCGCCATTACACAGCACATAGACAGGGATCCGCAGCGCCCATTACACAGTATATAGACAGGTATCCGCAGCGCCCATTACACAGCACATAGACAGAGATCCACAGCGCCCATTACACAGCACATAGACAGGGATCCGCCATTACACAGCACATAGACAGGGATCCGCAGTGCCCATTACACAGCACATAGACAGAGATCCACAGCGCCCATTACACAGCACATAGACAGGGATCCACAGCGCCCATTACACAGTATACAGACAGGGATCCGCAGCGCCCATTACACAGTATATAGACAGGGATCCGCAGCGCCCATTACACAGCACATAGACAGAGATCCACAGCGCCCATTACACAGCACATAGACAGGGATCCGCCATTACACAGCACATAGACAGGGATCCGCAGTGCCCATTACACAGCACATAGACAGAGATCCACAGCGCCCATTACACAGCACATAGACAGGGATCCGCCATTACACAGCACATAGACAGGGATCTGCAGCGCCCATTACACAGCACATAGACAGGGATCCGCCATTACACAGCACATAGACAGGGATCCGCAGCGCCCATTACACAGCACATAGACAGGGATCCGCAGCGCCCATTACACAGCGCATAGACAGGGATCCGCCATTACACAGCACACAGACAGGGATCCGCCATTACACAGCACATAGACAGGAATCCGCAGCACCCATTACACAGCACATAGACAGGGATCCGCAGCGCCCATTACACAGCGCATAGACAGGGATCCGCAGCGCCCATTACACAGCACATAGACAGGAATCCGCAGCGCCCATTACACAGCGCATAGACAGGGATCCGCCATTACACAGCGCATAGACAGGGATCCGCAGCGCCCATTACACAGCGCATAGACAGGGATCCGCAGCGCCCATTACACAGTACATAGACAGGGATCCGCAGCGCCCATTACACAGCACATAGACAGGGATCCGCAGCGCCCATTACACAGCGCATAGACAGGGATCCGCCATTACACAGCACATAGACATGGATCCGCAGCGCCCATTACACAGCACATAGACAGGGATCCGCAGCGCCCATTACACAGCACATAGACAGTGATCCGCAGCGCCCATTACACAGCACATATACAGGGATCCGCCATTACACAGCACATAGACAGGGATCCACAGCGCCCATTACACAGCACATAGACAGGGATCCGCAGCGCCCATTACATAGCGCATAGACAGGGATCTGCAGCGCCCATTACACAGTATACAGACAGGGCTCCGCAGCACCCATTACACAGTACACAGACAGGGATCCACAGCGCCCATTACACAGCGCATAGACAGGGATCCACAACGCCCATTACACAGCGCATAGACAGGGATCCGCAGCGCCCATTACACAGTACATAGACAGGGATCCACAGCGCTCATTACACAGCGCATAGACAGGGATCCACAGCGCCCATTACACAGCGCATAGACAGGGATCCGCAGCGCCCATTACACAGCACATAGACAGGGATCCGCTATTACACAGCACATAGACAGGGATCTGCAGCGCCCATTACACAGCACATAGACAGGGATCCGCTATTACACAGCACATAGACAGGGATCTGCAGCGCCCATTACACAGCACATAGACAGGGATCCGCTATTACACAGCACATAGACAGGGATCTGCAGCGCCCATTACACAGTACATAGACAGGGATCCCCCATTACACAGCACATAGACAGGGATCCGCAGCGCCCATTACACAGCACATAGACAGGGATCCGCAGCGCCCATTACACAGCACATAGACAGGGATCCGCAGTGCCCATTACACAGCACATAGCCAGGGATCCGCAGCGCCCATTACACAGCACATAGACAGGGATCCGCAGCGCCCATTACACAGCACAAAGCCAGGGATCCGCAGCGACCATTACACAGCACAAAGACAGGGATCCGCAGCGCCCATTACACAGCGCATAGACAGGGATCCGCAGCGCCCATTACACAGTATACAGACAGGGATCCGCAGCGCCCATTACACAGTACACAGACAGGGATCCACAGCGCATAGACAGGGATCCACAGCGCCCATTACACAGCGCATAGACATGGATCCGCAGCGCCCATTACACAGCACAAAGACAGGGATCCGCAGCGCCCATTACACAGCACATAGACAGGGATCCGCAGCGCCCATTACACAGTATACAGACAGGGATCCGCAGCGCCCATTACACAGTACACAGACAGGGATCCACAGCGCCCATTACACAGCGCATAGACAGGGATCCACAGCGCCCATTACACAGCGCATAGACAGGGATCCGCAGTGCCCATTACACAGCACATAGACAGGGATCCACAGCGCCCATTACACAGTACACAGACAGAAATCCGCCATTACACAGCGCATAGACAGGGATCCACAGCGCCCATTACACAGTACATAGACAGGGATCCACAGCGCCCATTACACAGTACATAGACAGAGATCCACAGCGCCCATTACACAGTACATAGACAGGGATCCACAGCGCCCATTACACAGTACATAGACAGGGATCCGCAGCGCCCATTACACAGCGCATAGACAGGGATCCGCAGCGACCATTACACAGTACATAGACAGGGATCCGCAGCGCCCATTACACAGTACACAGACAGGGATCCGCAATTACACAGCGCATAGACAGGGATCCGCAGCGCCCATTACACAGCACATAGACAGGGATCCGCAGCGCCCATTACACAGCGCATAGACAGGGATCCGCAGCGCCCA
Organism: Pseudophryne corroboree; assembly: GCF_028390025.1. NCBI lineage: Eukaryota > Metazoa > Chordata > Amphibia > Anura > Myobatrachidae > Pseudophryne > Pseudophryne corroboree. Next base: position 324,369 of record NW_026967539.1, read on the forward strand.
TTACACAGCACATAGACAGGGATCCGCAGCACCCATTACACAGCACATAGACAGGGATCCGCAGCGCCCATTACACAGTACACAGACAGGGATCCACAGCGCATAGACAGGGATCCACAGCGCCCATTACACAGCGCATAGACAGGGATCCGCAGCGCCCATTACACAGCACATAGACAGGGATCCACAGCGCCCATTACACAGCGCATAGACAGGGATCTGCAGCGCCCATTACACAGTACATAGACAGGGATCCAAAGCGCCCATTACACAGCGCATAGTCAGGGATCCGCAGCGCCCATTACACAGCGCATAGTCAGGGATCCGCAGCGCCCATTACACAGCACATAGACAGGGATCCACAGCGCCCATTACACAGTACATAGACAGGGATCCGCAGCGCCCATTACACAGCGCATAGACAGTGATCCGCAGCGCCCATTACACAGCGCATAAACAGGGATACGCCATTACACAGCACATAGACAGGGATCGGCAGCGCCCATTACACAGCACATAGACAGGGATCCGCAGCGCCCATTACACAGCACATAGACAGGGATCCGCAGCGCCCATTACACAGTATACAGACAGGGATCCGCAGCGCCCATTACACAGTACACAGACAGGAATCCGCCATTACACAGCGCATAGACAGGGATCCACAGCGCCCATTACACAGTACATAGACAGGGATCCACAGCGCCCATTACACAGTACATAGACAGAGATCCACAGCGCCCATTACACAGTACATAGACAGGGATCCACAGCGCCCATTACACAGTACATAGACAGGGATCCACAGCGCCCATTACACAGTACATAGACAGAGATCCACAGCGCCCATTACACAGCACATAGACAGGGATCCGCAGCGCCCATTACACAGTACACAGACAGGGATCCACAGCGCATAGACAGGGATCCACAGCGCCCATTACACAGCGCATAGACAGGGATCCGCAGCGCCCATTACACAGCACATAGACAGGGATCCACAGCGCCCATTACACAGCGCATAGACAGGGATCTGCAGCGCCCATTACACAGTACATAGACAGGGATCCAAAGCGCCCATTACACAGCACATAGACAGGGATCCGCAGCGCCCATTACACAGCGCATAGTCAGGGATCCGCAGCGCCCATTACACAGCACATAGACAGGGATCCACAGCGCCCATTACACAGTACATAGACAGGGATCCGCAGCGCCCATTACACAGCGCATAGACAGTGATCCGCAGCGCCCATTACACAGCGCATAAACAGGGATACGCCATTACACAGCACATAGACAGGGATCCGCAGCGCCCATTACACAGCACATAGACAGGGATCCGCAGCGCCCATTACACAGCGCATAGACAGGGATCCACAGCGCCCATTACACAGTACATAGACAGGGATCCGCCATTACACAGTACATAGACAGGGATCCGCAGCGCCCATTACACAGCACATAGACAGGGATCCGCCATTACACAGCACATAGACAGGGATCCGCAGCGCCCATTACACAGCACATAGACAGTGATCCGCCATTACACAGCACATAGACAGGGATCCACAGCGCCCATTACACAGCACATAGACAGGGATCCGCAGCGCCCATTACACAGCACATAGACAGGGATCCGCAGCGCCCATTACACAGCGCATAGACAGGGATCCGCAGCGCCCATTACACAGTCAGGGATCCACAGCGCCCATTACACAGTACACAGACAGGGATCCACAGCGCCCATTACACAGCACATAGACAGGGATCCGCAGCGCCCATTACACAGCACATAGACAGGGATCCGCCATTACACAGCACATAGACAGGGATCCGAAGCGCCCATTACACAGCACATAGACAGGGATCCGCCATTACACAGCACATAGACAGGGATCTGCAGCGCCCATTACACAGTATATAGACAGGTATCCGCCATTACACAGCACATAGACAGGGATCCGCAGCGCCCATTACACAGCACATAGACAGGGATCCGCCATTACACAGCACATAGACAGGGATCTGCAGTGCCCATTACACAGCACATAGACAGGGATCCGCCATTACACAGCACATAGACAGGGATCCGCAGCGCCCATTACACAGCACATAGACAGGGATCCGCCATTACACAGCACATAGACAGGGATCCACAGCGCCCATTACACAGCACATAGACAGGGATCCGCAGCGCCCATTACACAGCACATAGACAGGGATCCACAGCGCCCATTACACAGCACATAGACAGGGATCCACAGCGCCCATTACACAGTATACAGACAGGGATCCGCAGTGCCCATTACACAGTATATAGACAGGGATCCGCAGCGCCCATTACACAGCACACAGACAGGGATCCACAGCGCCTATTACACAGTATACAGACAGGGATCCGCAGCGCCCATTACACAGCGCATAGACAGGGATCTGCAGCGCCCATTACACAGCACATAGACAGGGATCCGCCATTACACAGCACATAGACAGGGATCCGCAGCGCCCATTACACAGCACATAGACAGGGATCCGCAGCGCCCATTACACAGCGCATAGACAGGGATCCGCCATTACACAGCACATAGACAGGGATCCGCCATTACACAGCACATAGACAGGAATCCGCAGCGCCCATTACACAGCACATAGACAGGGATCCGCAGCGCCCATTACACAGCGCATAGACAGGGATCCGCAGCGCCCATTACACAGCACATAGACAGGGATCCGCCATTACACAGCACATAGACAGGGATCCGCAGCGCCCATTACACAGTATATAGACAGGTATCCGCAGCGCCCATTACACAGCACATAGACAGAGATCCACAGCGCCCATTACACAGCACATAGACAGGGATCCGCCATTACACAGCACATAGACAGGGATCCGCAGTGCCCATTACACAGCACATAGACAGAGATCCACAGCGCCCATTACACAGCACATAGACAGGGATCCGCCATTACACAGCACATAGACAGGGATCCGCAGTGCCCATTACACAGCACATAGACAGAGATCCACAGCGCCCATTACACAGCACATAGACAGGGATCCGCCATTACACAGCACATAGACAGGGATCTGCAGCGCCCATTACACAGCACATAGACAGGGATCCGCCATTACACAGCACATAGACAGGGATCCGCAGCGCCCATTACACAGCACATAGACAGGGATCCGCAGCGCCCATTACACAGCGCATAGACAGGGAACCGCCATTACACAGCACACAGACAGGGATCCGCCATTACACAGCACATAGACAGGAATCCGCAGCACCCATTACACAGCACATAGACAGGGATCCGCAGCGCCCATTACACAGCGCATAGACAGGGATCCGCAGCGCCCATTACACAGCACATAGACAGGAATCCGCAGCGCCCATTACACAGCGCATAGACAGGGATCCGCCATTACACAGCGCATAGACAGGGATCCGCAGCGCCCATTACACAGCGCATAGACAGGGATCCGCAGCGCCCATTACACAGTACATAGACAGGGATCCGCAGCGCCCATTACACAGCACATAGACAGGGATCCGCAGCGCCCATTACACAGCGCATAGACAGGGATCCGCCATTACACAGCACATAGACATGGATCCGCAGCGCCCATTACACAGCACATAGACAGGGATCCGCAGCGCCCATTACACAGCACATAGACAGTGATCCGCAGCGCCCATTACACAGCACATATACAGGGATCCGCCATTACACAGCACATAGACAGGGATCCACAGCGCCCATTACACAGCACATAGACAGGGATCCGCAGCGCCCATTACATAGCGCATAGACAGGGATCTGCAGCGCCCATTACACAGTATACAGACAGGGCTCCGCAGCACCCATTACACAGTACACAGACAGGGATCCACAGCGCCCATTACACAGCGCATAGACAGGGATCCACAACGCCCATTACACAGCGCATAGACAGGGATCCGCAGCGCCCATTACACAGTACATAGACTGGGATCCACAGCGCTCATTACACAGCGCATAGACAGGGATCCACAGCGCCCATTACACAGCGCATAGACAGGGATCCGCAGCGCCCATTACACAGCACATAGACAGGGATCCGCTATTACACAGCACATAGACAGGGATCTGCAGCGCCCATTACACAGCACATAGACAGGGATCCGCTATTACACAGCACATAGACAGGGATCTGCAGCGCCCATTACACAGCACATAGACAGGGATCCGCTATTACACAGCACATAGACAGGGATCTGCAGCGCCCATTACACAGTACATAGACAGGGATCCCCCATTACACAGCACATAGACAGGGATCCGCAGCGCCCATTACACAGCACATAGACAGGGATCCGCAGCGCCCATTACACAGCACATAGACAGGGATCCGCAGTGCCCATTACACAGCACATAGCCAGGGATCCGCAGCGCCCATTACACAGCACATAGACAGGGATCCGCAGCGCCCATTACACAGCACATAGCCAGGGATCCGCAGCGACCATTACACAGCACAAAGACAGGGATCCGCAGCGCCCATTACACAGCGCATAGACAGGGATCCGCAGCGCCCATTACACAGTATACAGACAGGGATCCGCAGCGCCCATTACACAGTACACAGACAGGGATCCACAGCGCATAGACAGGGATCCACAGCGCCCATTACACAGCGCATAGACATGGATCCGCAGCGCCCATTACACAGCACAAAGACAGGGATCCGCAGCGCCCATTACACAGCACATAGACAGGGATCCGCAGCGCCCATTACACAGTATACAGACAGGGATCCGCAGTGCCCATTACACAGTATACAGACAGGGATCCGCAGCGCCCATTACACAGTACACAGACAGGGATCCACAGCGCCCATTACACAGCGCATAGACAGGGATCCACAGCGCCCATTACACAGCGCATAGACAGGGATCCGCAGTGCCCATTACACAGCACATAGACAGGGATCCACAGCGCCCATTACACAGTACACAGACAGAAATCCGCCATTACACAGCGCATAGACAGGGATCCACAGCGCCCATTACACAGTACATAGACAGGGATCCACAGCGCCCATTACACAGTACATAGACAGAGATCCACAGCGCCCATTACACAGCGCATAGACAGGGATCCGCAGCGCCCATTACACAGCACATAGACAGGGATCCGCAGCGCCCATTACACAGCGCATAGACAGGGATCCGCAGCGCCCATTACACAGCACATAGACAGGGATCCGCAGCACCCATTACACAGCACATAGACAGGGATCCGCAGCGCCCATTACACAGTACACAGACAGGGATCCACAGCGCATAGACAGGGATCCACAGCGCCCATTACACAGCGCATAGACAGGGATCCGCAGCGCCCATTAAACAGCACATAGACAGGGATCCACAGCGCCCATTACACAGCGCATAGACAGGGATCTGCAGCGCCCATTACACAGTACATAGACAGGGATCCAAAGCGCCCATTACACAGCGCATAGTCAGGGATCCGCAGCGCCCATTACACAGCGCATAGTCAGGGATCCGCAGCGCCCATTACACAGCACATAGACAGGGATCCACAGCGCCCATTACACAGTACATAGACAGGGATCCGCAGCGCCCATTACACAGCGCATAGACAGTGATCCGCAGCGCCCATTACACAGCGCATAAACAGGGATACGCCATTACACAGCACATAGACAGGGATCCGCTATTACACAGCACATAGACAGGGATCTGCAGCGCCCATTACACAGCACATAGACAGGGATCCGCTATTACACAGCACATAGACAGGGATCTGCAGCGCCCATTACACAGCACATAGACAGGGATCCGCTATTACACAGCACATAGACAGGGATCTGCAGCGCCCATTACACAGTACATAGACAGGGATCCCCCATTACACAGCACATAGACAGGGATCCGCAGCGCCCATTACACAGCACATAGACAGGGATCCGCAGCGCCCATTACACAGCACATAGACAGGGATCCGCAGTGCCCATTACACAGCACATAGCCAGGGATCCGCAGCGCCCATTACACAGCACATAGACAGGGATCCGCAGCGCCCATTACACAGCACATAGCCAGGGATCCGCAGCGACCATTACACAGCACAAAGACAGGGATCCGCAGCGCCCATTACACAGCGCATAGACAGGGATCCGCAGCGCCCATTACACAGTATACAGACAGGGATCCGCAGCGCCCATTACACAGTACACAGACAGGGATCCACAGCGCATAGACAGGGATCCACAGCGCCCATTACACAGCGCATAGACATGGATCCGCAGCGCCCATTACACAGCACAAAGACAGGGATCCGCAGCGCCCATTACACAGCACATAGACAGGGATCCGCAGCGCCCATTACACAGTATACAGACAGGGATCCGCAGCGCCCATTACACAGTACACAGACAGGGATCCACAGCGCCCATTACACAGCGCATAGACAGGGATCCACAGCGCCCATTACACAGCGCATAGACAGGGATCCGCAGTGCCCATTACACAGCACATAGACAGGGATCCACAGCGCCCATTACACAGTACACAGACAGAAATCCGCAATTACACAGCGCATAGACAGGGATCCACAGCGCCCATTACACAGTACATAGACAGGGATCCACAGCGCCCATTACACAGTACATAGACAGAGATCCACAGCGCCCATTACACAGCGCATAGACAGGGATCCGCAGCGCCCATTACACAGCACATAGACAGGGATCCGCAGCGCCCATTACACAGCGCATAGACAGGGATCCGCAGCGCCCATTACACAGCACATAGACAGGGATCCGCAGCACCCATTACACAGCACATAGACAGGGATCCGCAGCGCCCATTACACAGTACACAGACAGGGATCCACAGCGCATAGACAGGGATCCACAGCGCCCATTACACAGCGCATAGACAGGGATCCGCAGCGCCCATTACACAGCACATAGACAGGGATCCACAGCGCCCATTACACAGCGCATAGACAGGGATCTGCAGCGCCCATTACACAGTACATAGACAGGGATCCAAAGCGCCCATTACACAGCGCATAGTCAGGGATCCGCAGCGCCCATTACACAGCGCATAGTCAGGGATCCGCAGCGCCCATTACACAGCACATAGACAGGGATCCACAGCGCCCATTACACAGTACATAGACAGGGATCCGCAGCGCCCATTACACAGCGCATAGACAGTGATCCGCAGCGCCCATTACACAGCGCATAAACAGGGATACGCCATTACACAGCACATAGACAGGGATCGGCAGCGCCCATTACACAGCACATAGACAGGGATCCGCAGCGCCCATTACACAGCACATAGACAGGGATCCGCAGCGCCCATTACACAGTATACAGACATGGATCTGCAGCGCCCATTACACAGTACACAGACAGGAATCCGCCATTACACAGTGCATAGACAGGGATCCACAGCGCCCATTACACAGTACATAGACAGGGATCCACAGCGCCCATTACACAGTACATAGACAGAGATCCACAGCGCCCATTACACAGTACATAGACAGGGATCCACAGCGCCCATTACACAGTACATAGACAGAGATCCACAGCGCCCATTACACAGCACATAGACAGGGATCCGCAGCGCCCATTACACAGCACATAGACAGGGATCCACAGCGCCCATTACACAGTACACAGACAGGGATCCACAGCGCATAGACAGGGATCCACAGCGCCCATTACACAGCGCATAGACAGGGATCCGCAGCGCCCATTACACAGCACATAGACAGGGATCCACAGCGCCCATTACACAGCGCATAGACAGGGATCTGCAGCGCCCATTACACAGTACATAGACAGGGATCCAAAGCGCCCATTACACAGCACATAGACAGGGATCCGCAGCGCCCATTACACAGCGCATAGTCAGGGATCCGCAGCGCCCATTACACAGCACATAGACAGGGATCCACAGCGCCCATTACACAGTACATAGACAGGGATCCGCAGCGCCCATTACACAGCGCATAGACAGTGATCCGCAGCGCCCATTACACAGCGCATAAACAGGGATACGCCATTACACAGCACATAGACAGGGATCCGCAGCGCCCATTACACAGCACATAGACAGGGATCCGCAGCGCCCATTACACAGCACATAGACAGGGATCCGCAGCGCCCATTACACAGTATACAGACAGGGATCCGCAGCGCCCATTACACAGTACACAGACAGGAATCCGCCATTACACAGCGCATAGACAGGGATCCGCAGCGCCCATTACACAGCACATAGACAGGGATCCGCAGCGCCCATTACACAGTACATAGACAGGGATCCACAGCGCCCATTACACAGTACATAGACAGGGATCCACAGCGCCCATTACACAGTACATAGACAGAGATCCACAGCGCCCATTACACAGTACATAGACAGGGATCCACAGCGCCCATTACACAGTACATAGACAGGGATCCGCAGCGCCCATTACACAGTATACAGACAGGGATCCGCCATTACACAGCGCATAGACAGGGATCCACAGCGCCCATTACACAGTACATAGACAGGGATCCACAGCGCCCATTACACAGTACATAGACAGGGATCCGCAGCGCCCATTACACAGTACACAGACAGGGATCCGCCATTACACAGCGCATAGACAGGGATCCGCAGCGCCCATTACACAGTACACAGACAGGGATCCGCAGCGCCCATTACACAGTACATAGACAGGGATCCGCAGCGCCCATTACACAGCACATATACAGGGATCCGCAGCGCCCATTACACAGTACACAGACAGGGATCCACAGCGCCCATTACACAGTACATAGACAGGGATCCACAGCGCCCATTACACAGTACATAGACAGGGATCCGCAGCGCCCATTACACAGCGTATAGACAGTGATCCGCAGCGCCCATTACACAGCGCATAAACAGGGATACGCTATTACACAGCACATAGACAGGGATCCGCAGCGCCCATTACACAGCACATAGACAGGGATCCGCAGCGCCCATTACACAGCACATAGACAGGGATCCGCAGCGCCCATTACACAGCACATAGACAGGGATCCGCAGCGCCCATTACACAGCACATAGACAGGGATCCGCAGCGCCCATTACACAGCACATAGACAGGGATCCGCAGCGCCCATTACACAGCACATAGACAGGGATCCGCAGCACCCATTACACAGCGCATAGACAGGGATCCGCAGCGCCATTTACACAGCACATAGACAGGGATCCGCAGCGCCCATTACACAGCACATAGACAGGGATCCGCAGCGCCCATTACACAGTATACAGACAGGGATCCGCAGCGCCCTTTACACAGTACACAGACAGGGATCCACAGCGCATAGACAGGGATCCGCAGCGCCCATTACACAGCACATAGACAGGGATCCGCAGCGCCCATTACACAGTATACAGACAGGGATCCGCAGCGCCCTTTACACAGTACACAGACAGGGATCCACAGCGCATAGACAGGGATCCGCAGCGCCCATTACACAGCACATAGGCTGGGATCCACAGCGCCCATTACACAGCGCATAGACAGGGATCCGCAGCGCCCATTACACAGCGCATAGACAGGGATCCGCAGCGCCCATTACACAGCACATAGACAGGGATCCGCAGCGCCCATTACACAGTTTACAGACAGGGATCCGCAGCGCCCATTACACAGTACACAGACAGGGATCCACAGCGCATATTACACAGCGCATAGACAGGGATCCACATCGCCCATTACACAGCGCATAGACAGGGATCCGCAGTGCCCATTACACAGCACATAGACAGGGATCCACAGCGCCCATTACACAGTACACAGACAGGAATCCGCCATTACACAGTGCATAGACAGGGATCCACAGCGCCAATTACACAGCGCATAGACAGGGATCCACAGCGCCCATTACACAGTACATAGACAGGGATCCGCCATTACACAGTACATAGACAGAGATCCACAGCGCCCATTACACAGTACATAGACAGGTATCCACAGCGCCCATTACACAGTACATAGACAGGGATCCACAGCGCCCATTACACAGTACATAGACAGGGATCCACAGCGCCCATTACACAGTACACAGACAGGGATCCGCCATTACACAGCGCATAGACAGGGATCCGCAGCGCCCATTACACAGTACACAGACAGGGATCCGCAGCGCCCATTACACAGTACATAGACAGGGATCCGCAGCGCCCATTACACAGTACACAGACAGGGATCCGCAGCGCCCATTACACAGCACATAGACAGGGATCCGCAGCGCCCATTACACAGTACACAGACAGGGATCCACAGCGCCCATTACACAGTACATAGACAGGGATCCACAGCGCCCATTACACAGTACATAGACAGGGATCCGCAGCGCCCATTACACAGCGCATAGACAGTGATCCGCAGCGCCCATTACACAGTACATAGACAGGGATCCGCTGCGCCCATTACACAGTACATAGACAGGGATCCGCAGCGCCCATTACACAGTACATAGACAGGGATCCGCAGCGCCCATTACACAGTACACAGACAGGGATCCGCAGCACCCATTACACAGCGCATAGACAGTGATCCGCAGCGCCCATTACACAGTACATAGACAGGGATCCGCAGCGCCCATTACACAGTACACAGACAGGGATCCGCAGCACCCATTACACAGCGCATAGACAGGGATCCGCAGCGCCCATTACACAGTACACAGACAGGGATCCGCAGCGCCCATTACACAGCACATAGACAGGGATCTGCAGCGCCCATTACACAGTACATAGACAGGGATCCGCAGCGCCCATTACACAGTACACAGACAGGGATCCGCAGCGCCCATTACACAGTACATAGACAGGGATCCGCAGCGCCCATTACACAGTACACAGACAGGGATCTGCAGCGCCCATTACACAGTACATAGACAGGGATCCGCAGCGCCCATTACACAGTACATAGACAGGGATCCGCAGCGCCCATTACACAGTATACAGACAGGGATCCGCAGCACCCATTACACAGCACATAGACAGGGATCCGCAGCGCCCATTACACAGTATACAGACAGGGATCCGCAGAGCCCATTACACAGTATACAGACAGGGATCCGCAGCACCCGTTACACAGTACACAGACAGGGATCCGCAGCACCCATTACACAGCACATAGACAGGGATCTGCAGCGCCCATTACACAGCGCATAAACAGGGATCCGCCATTACACAGCGCATAGACAGGGATCTGCAGCGCCCATTACACAGTGCATAGACAGGGATCCGCAGCGCCCATTACACAGTACATAGACAGGGATCCGCAGCGCCCATTACACAGTACATAGACAGGGATCCACAGCTCCCATTACACAGTACACAGACAGGGATCCACAGCGCCCATTACACAGTACACAGACAGGGATCCGCAGCGCCCATTACACAGTACATAGACAGGGATCCACAGCTCCCATTACACAGTACATAGACAGGGATCCGCCATTACACAGCGCATAGACAGGGATCCGCAGCGCCCATTACACAGCACATAGACAGGGATCCGCAGCGCCCATTACACAGTATACAGACAGGGATCCGCAGCACCCATTACACAGCACATAGACAGGGATCCGCAGCACCCATTACACAGTATACAGACAGGGATCCGCAGCGCCCATTACAGACAGGGATCCGCAGCACCCATTACACAGCACATAGACAGGGATCCGCAGCGCCCATTACACAGTATACAGACAGGGATCCGCAGCGCCCATTACACAGTATACAGACAGGGATCCGCAGCACCCATTACACAGACAGGGATTCGCAGCACCCATTACACAGCACATAGACAGGGATCCGCAGCGCCCATTACACAGTATACAGACAGGGATCCGCAGCGCCCTTTACACAGTACACAGACAGGGATCCACAGCGCATAGACAGGGATCCGCAGCGCCCATTACACAGCACATAGGCTGGGATCCACAGCGCCCATTACACAGCGCATAGACAGGGATCCGCAGCGCCCATTACACAGCGCATAGACAGGGATCCGCAGCGCCCATTACACAGCACATAGACAGGGATCCGCAGCGCCCATTACACAGTTTACAGACAGGGATCCGCAGCGCCCATTACACAGTACACAGACAGGGATCCACAGCGCATATTACACAGCGCATAGACAGGGATCCACATCGCCCATTACACAGCGCATAGACAGGGATCCGCAGTGCCCATTACACAGCACATAGACAGGGATCCACAGCGCCCATTACACAGTACACAGACAGGAATCCGCCATTACACAGTGCATAGACAGGGATCCACAGCGCCAATTACACAGCGCATAGACAGGGATCCACAGCGCCCATTACACAGTACATAGACAGGGATCCGCCATTACACAGTACATAGACAGGGATCCACAGCGCCCATTACACAGTACATAGACAGGTATCCACAGCGCCCATTACACAGTACATAGACAGGGATCCACAGCGCCCATTACACAGTACATAGACAGGTATCCACAGCGCCCATTACACAGTACATAGACAGGTATCCACAGCGCCCATTACACAGTACATAGACAGGGATCCACAGCGCCCATTACACAGTACATAGACAGGGATCCACAGCGCCCATTACACAGTACACAGACAGGGATCCGCCATTACACAGCGCATAGACAGGGATCCGCAGCGCCCATTACACAGTACACAGACAGGGATCCGCAGCGCCCATTACACAGTACACAGACAGGGATCCGCAGCGCCCATTACACAGCACATAGACAGGGATCCGCAGCGCCCATTACACAGTACACAGACAGGGATCCACAGCGCCCATTACACAGTACATAGACAGGGATCCACAGCGCCCATTACACAGTACATAGACAGGGATCCGCAGCGCCCATTACACAGCGCATAGACAGTGATCCGCAGCGCCCATTACACAGTACATAGACAGGGATCCGCTGCGCCCATTACACAGTACATAGACAGGGATCCGCAGCGCCCATTACACAGTACATAGACAGGGATCCGCAGCGCCCATTACACAGTACACAGACAGGGATCCGCAGCACCCATTACACAGCGCATAGACAGTGATCCGCAGCGCCCATTACACAGTACATAGACAGGGATCCGCAGCGCCCATTACACAGTACACAGACAGGGATCCGCAGCACCCATTACACAGCGCATAGACAGGGATCCGCAGCGCCCATTACACAGTACACAGACAGGGATCCGCAGCGCCCATTACACAGCACATAGACAGGGATCTGCAGCGCCCATTACACAGTACATAGACAGGGATCCGCAGCGCCCATTACACAGTACACAGACAGGGATCCGCAGCGCCCATTACACAGTACATAGACAGGGATCCGCAGCGCCCATTACACAGTACACAGACAGGGATCTGCAGCGCCCATTACACAGTACATAGACAGGGATCCGCAGCGCCCATTACACAGTACATAGACAGGGATCCGCAGCGCCCATTACACAGTATACAGACAGGGATCCGCAGCACCCATTACACAGCACATAGACAGGGATCCGCAGCGCCCATTACACAGTATACAGACAGGGATCCGCAGAGCCCATTACACAGTATACAGACAGGGATCCGCAGCACCCGTTACACAGTACACAGACAGGGATCCGCAGCACCCATTACACAGCACATAGACAGGGATCTGCAGCGCCCATTACACAGCGCATAAACAGGGATCCGCCATTACACAGCGCATAGACAGGGATCTGCAGCGCCCATTACACAGTGCATAGACAGGGATCCGCAGCGCCCATTACACAGTACATAGACAGGGATCCGCAGCGCCCATTACACAGTACATAGACAGGGATCCACAGCTCCCATTACACAGTACACAGACAGGGATCCACAGCGCCCATTACACAGTACACAGACAGGGATCCGCAGCGCCCATTACACAGTACATAGACAGGGATCCACAGCTCCCATTACACAGTACATAGACAGGGATCCGCCATTACACAGCGCATAGACAGGGATCCGCAGCGCCCATTACACAGCACATAGACAGGGATCCGCAGCGCCCATTACACAGTATACAGACAGGGATCCGCAGCACCCATTACACAGCACATAGACAGGGATCCGCAGCACCCATTACACAGTATACAGACAGGGATCCGCAGCGCCCATTACAGACAGGGATCCGCAGCACCCATTACACAGCACATAGACAGGGATCCGCAGCGCCCATTACACAGTATACAGACAGGGATCCGCAGCGCCCATTACACAGTATACAGACAGGGATCCGCAGCACCCATTACACAGACAGGGATTCGCAGCACCCATTACACAGCACATAGACAGGGATCCGCAGCGCCCATTACACAGCGCATAGACAGGGATCTGCAGCGCCCATTACACAGTACACAGACAGGGATCCGCCATTACACAGCACATAGACAGGGATCTGCAGCGCCCATTACACAGTACACAGACAAGGATCCGCAGCGCCCATTACACAGTACACAGACAGGGATCCGCCATTACACAGCACATAAAGAAAGGAGTAAAAGAGGAAAGCAGCGACTTACAGTACAGGACACTATAGGACAGGTACACAGTCAAGCACAGCGTGGAGACATCATGTAAAACTGTAATACCAAGAAAATCCATAATCTTCCTCTCCCACTTACTGCAGATTCCAAATAATGACACAATTGCACCATCTGTCCCAAACTTTCCTCCATGCCTCCCAAAATCAGGAAGACATCATCAATAAATTGTACATTTCCCAAATCCATACCCTCCAGCTGGACCTTTTATTTATGGTCTGTAACGATTTTTGGCTCTGTAAACTCTCATTGAGGTATAGGAAAAGTGACGTGGCAATGCCCCCTTTATCCGTGGCAATGTCCCCTTTATCCGTGGCCGCCACCCCTTTTCTAATTTGTACAGATTTTTGGGTGTAAAATGTTGGAGGGAATGCAAATCTGGGCATAACGTGTCTCCTCATATATACTGTATACGTAATTGTTAGGGTCTCCTGCCCTGTGCTGCCACGTCGTCATGGCAACCGGGAGACAAGTGCTAGTGGAGTAACCTGAGCGCAGCTGATACTCCGGTTCGGGTCTTTTGCTGTGCAGTGGTTATAGGCTCTGTGCACGGCAGGGGATCCGGTGCTGGTTTTTGTGCTCACAGTCTGTGAGGTCTGATTGGGGCGTGGACAGCACCTGCTTTATAAGGCCTCTTTTCAGGGTAAGCAGATGCTGCTGAATCTCTGTTGGTTAGTCAGTTCATGAAAGTTAGCCAGTACTGTGTAGCTTTGTATTTGTTTGTTGCTTACTGCAAATAGGCCTGGGGATTTGGTATTACACTCTGCCAATCCAGACCTAGCAGTAAGACTGGAGTCAGTCGTTTAGCTTGCTGGGGTTCTGTTATTACTCTGTGAACTTAGCAAGTTTGCGGCTGTATTCTAACACTTGCCTGTCTAATCCTGTCTCACTGTGCTAGGTGTCAGGGGTCAGTTTAGTGGCAGTAAGCTTAAACCTGTGCACTGCAAGTGAGAATCAGGATTGTGGAGGCTCTCCTTGTGTCTATCATTCCATCTCTGACCAAGGAGTTTACTGCCACACCCGTTGGTAACCCTTTAGGGTTTTGCTGTTGCCCTTAGCAACAGCATTTCGGGTTCTCTACGTATTAAAACACAACATCTTGCTTTTTACATCTGAGCAGTTCTAATACAAGGGAGATACCCAGTTCCTTAGCCTCTGGGCTTCTCTGTTCACTGTGTGTGTATTTTGTTACCCTATCACCTTCTGTGTACGTTATGTCATATTCCCCAGTTTGTCTGTGAGTCCATTTGTTTTGCATAACAGTTCAAACACCAGTACATTCCTGCAGACACTGGAGTGCATAACAGTTCTGACACTAGTACTTTCCTGCAGGCACTGGTGTGCATAACATATTCAGCAGCCTAATACTCCTGTTGAAATTTTGTGGGAATATGGAGCATACCCCTCAAAATACGTTGCAACAGGTGGTCGATCAGGTGCAGGTCCTGACTCGACAATTTAATGATTTGTCCATTAAAATGCACACCTCCCAGGCTGCTGGCGGAGCTCCCGCAGCAGCAGCACCTGCAGGGGTTAAGGAGCCGAAAGTAAATCTCCCGGATCGTTTTTCTGGAGATCGCTCGCAGTTCTTTTGTTTCAAGGAGAGCTGCAAGCTATACTTCCGGCTTAGGCCTCAGTCTTCTGGGTCGGAGATTCAGCGGGTGGGCATAGTGATTTCCTTGCTACAAGGAGACCCACAGGTCTGGGCATATGGGTTGCAGCCTGACTGTCCGTCGCTTAAAAGTGTTGATGCTTTTTTTACGGCACTGGGCATGTTGTATGATGACCCTGACAAGACGGCCTCAGCCGAGGCTCAGATTTCGATCCTTAAGCAAGGGCGAAGGCCAGTTGAGGTTTACTGTACGGAGTTTCGGAGGTTGGCCCATGATACCCAGTGGAATGACCCAGCCCTGAGACACCAGTACCGAAGAGGTCTTTCTAACCAGATAAAGGACCAACTGGTACAATATCCCTTGCCTGATAGCTTGGATCAGCTCATGCAGTTATCCATCCGGGTGGATAGACGGCTGAGAGAGCGTAGGCTTGAAAGGGAGACTGAGATTTCCTTCCTTCCCAAGGGAACCTCAGACTCTGAGGAATTTTCTGAGGAGCCTATGCAGATTGGGGCTACCCGCCTCTCCTCGCGTGAGAAGACGCGGAGGAGACAGCAGGGGTTGTGTTTGTACTGTGGGAATAAAGGTCATGTGGTAGTATCATGCCCAGAAAAGCCGGAAAACTTCAGGGCCTGAGGGTGATGGGAAATATCCTGTCAGGCCAGAAGTCAGAATTTCCCAAGAAGACTTTTATCATTCCGGTGACCTTGAAGATCCTCGGTCAAACTGTCAAGACTGAGGCCTTTGTGGACAGTGGGGCCGACAGGGTTTTTATGGACCGCCAATTCGCCCTGAAACACTCTGTTCCCTTAGTACCCTTGGCATCGGAAATTGAGATTTGTGGGTTAAACGGGGAACCATTATCCCAAGGTAAAATTACCTCTTGCACTAGCCAGATTTCTTTGTTTATTGGAGCCACACACTCTGAAAAATTGTCCTTTTATGTGACTGTCTGTACTTTTGCCCCATTGGTGTTGGGGTTACCCTGGTTAAGGGCCCACAATCCTCAATTTGACTGGGTCTCTGGGGAGATTCTTAGTTGGGGTACTGATTGTTTCAGGAGTTGCTTGAGCCTTCCAGTCAGGCTCTCGCAGCTAAGTTTGCCAGGATTGCCAGGGTGTTATGCAGATTTTGCGGACGTGTTCTCCAAAAAAGTTGCCGAGGTACTACCTCCCCATCGCCCCTATGACTGTGCCATTGATTTGTTGCCAAATGCTAAGCTTCCCAAGAGCAGGTTGTACTCCCTGTCACGTCCTGAGACTCAGGCTATGGCAGAGTACATTCAGGAGAACTTGGCTAAGGGATTTATCAGACCTTCACAGTCTCCAGTTGGGTCGGGGTTCTTCTTCGTGGGTAAAAAGGACGGTTCGTTGCGACCCTGCATCGACTTCAGGGAATTGAACCGTATCACGATTAAAAACTCATACCCACTGCCTCTCATTTCGGTCTTGTTTGACCAGCTTCGTACTGCCACCATTTTTTCTAAGATTGACCTACGCGGTGCGTACAATCTAATCCGAATAAGAGAGGGGGATGAATGGAAGACTGCCTTTAATACCCACTCAGGGCATTATGAATATTTGGTGATGCCTTTTGGGCTCTGTAATGCCCCGGCAGTCTTCCAGGATTTCATGAATGATGTGCTCAGGGAATATTTGGATAGATTCTTAGTTGTATACTTAGATGACATCCTAATCTTCTCCCATTCCCTGGAGGAACATCGGAAGCATGTACGCTTAGTCCTCCAGAAACTCAGAGACCACCGGCTTGGGGCGAAGCTGGAGAAGTGCGAATTTGAAGTTCAGCAAATCGCATTTCTAGGATATATTATCTCCCCAGAAGGTTTCCAAATGGAGGGTTCCAAGGTACAGGCAGTCCTGGATTGGGTGCAGCCCACTAGTTTGAAGGCGCTTCAGCGTTTCCTGGGCTTTGCGAATTTTTATAGACGATTTATCGCTGGATTTTCGTCTATAGTGGCGCCCTTGGTGGCACTCACTAAGAAAGGGGCGGATGTTGCTCACTGGTCTTGTGAGGCTAAAGCGGCTTTTGCCCGTCTCAAAAGGGCATTTGTTTCGGCCAAGGTGCTGCGACACCCAGATCCAGAGCGTCCTTTTGTGGTGGAGGTGGATGCCTCTGAGATGGGTATTGGGGCAGTGCTTTCTCAGATGGGAGTGTCTGATAATCGCCTTCATCCCTGTGCTTACTTTTCCCGTAAATTTTCGCCTGCCGAGATGAATTATGACGTGGGTAACCGGGAATTGTTGGCTATTACGGATGCACTCGAGGAGTGGAGACACTGGCTTGAGGGGGCTAAGTTTGTGGTCTCAATTCTCACTGACCATAAGAATCTGGCATATTTAGAGTCAGCGAAGCGTCTCAATGCCAGGCAGGCACGATGGGCTTTGTTTTTTGCTCGCTTTAATTTTTTGATAACATATCGCCCTGGGTCAAAAAACATCAAGGCTGATGCGCTCTCGCGGAGTTTTGCTCCAATCCAGGAGACCACCGAGGAGCCGTTGCCCATTGTTTCCCCATCATGTATTAAAGTGGGCATTACCCAGGACCTCTTATCATTAGTCCTTAGAGCACAGGAGCAGGCTCCTCCAGACCTTCCGGTAGGTCTTTTGTTTGTGCCTCCTAGGTTAAGACAGCGAGTGTTCCTGGAATTCCATGCCAAGAAGTCGGCAGGTCACCCGGGTATTGCCAGAACTCGGGAGTTGCTATCTAGGGCGGTGTGGTGGCCCTCGGTGGCTAAGGATGTGGATCAGTGGGTTCGGGCATGTGACATCTGTGCCCGAAATAAGACTCCTAGAGGGGTTCCTGTTGGCCCATTACATCCACTCTCTATCCCATCTAAGCCATGGACCCACATTTCAATGGATTTTGTGGTGGACTTGCCCAAATCCTCGGGGATGACAGCCATCTGGGTTGTCGTTGACAGGTTTTCGAAGATGGCGCACTTCGTTCCACTGGTTGGGCTGCCATCAGCCAGACGCCTGTCTGAATTATTTATGCTGCATGTTGTGCGTCTCCACGGGTTGCCACTTGATGTGGTCTCTGACCGCGGATCCCAGTTTGTGGCCAAATTCTGGAGGGCATTTTGTTCCGATCTCCAGATTTCTGTCAGCTTGTCATCAGGCTACCATCCGCAGTCTAATGGGCAGACTGAAAGGGTGAACCAGTCCTTGGAGCAGTTCCTCAGGTGTTATGTCTCCAAGTGTCAGACTGACTGGGTTGCTCATCTGTCCATGGCGGAGTTTGCCTATAACAACGCGGCTCACTCTGCTACAGGGATCTCTCCCTTCCTTTGTGTGTATGGGCATCATCCTAAGGCCAATTCTTTTGACCCCCTGGACTCCACGCCTGGTGGTTCCTCTGTGGTTTCGGTCCTTAGAGGTATTTGGCGGAAAGTGAAGAAAGCCCTTGTGTCTGTGTCATTAGTGACCAAAAGGGTTTTTGATAAGCGGAAAAGACCCTGCAGCTTCAAATTAGGAGACTTCGTCTGGTTGTCTACCAAGAATTTGAAGTTGAGACAGCCATCTCATAAGTTAGGGCCCCGGTTCATCGGCCCTTATAAGATCACCAGGGTTATCAATCCGGTGGCATTTCAGTTAGATCTGCCCCGTTCTTTGGGTATCAATAAAACATTTCATTGTTCCCTTTTAAAACGGGCGATTAGTAATCCTTCTTCCAGTGGAAGACCTTCCCCTCTTCTGATACGTGGCCAGAGGGAGTTTGTTGTTGAAAGGATTCTTGACTCCAAGGTGGTTCGGGGTCGGCTGTCATTTTTGGTGCACTGGAAGGGGTATGGCCCGGAGGAGCGGTCGTGGGTGCGCAGTTGTGATCTTCATGCCCCCAGACTGATACGCTCTTTCTTCTCGCAGTTCCCCGATAAACCCGGTGGTAGGGGTTCTTTGACCCCTCGTCAGAGGGGGGGTACTGTTAGGGTCTCCTGCCCTGTGCTGCCACGTCGTCATGGCAACCGGGAGACAAGTGCTAGTGGAGTAACCTGAGCGCAGCTGATACTCCGGTTCGGGTCTTTTGCTGTGCAGTGGTTATAGGCTCTGTGCACGGCAGGGGATCCGGTGCTGGTTTTTGTGCTCACAGTCTGTGAGGTCTGAGTGGGGCGTGGACAGCACCTGCTTTATAAGGCCTCTTTTCAGGGTAAGCAGATGCTGCTGAATCTCTGTTGGTTAGTCAGTTCATGAAAGTTAGCCAGTACTGTGTAGCTTTGTATTTGTTTGTTGCTTACTGCAAATAGGCCTGGGGATTTGGTATTACACTCTGCCAATCCAGACCTAGCAGTAAGACTGGAGTCAGTCGTTTAGCTTGCTGGGGTTCTGTTATTACTCTGTGAACTTAGCAAGTTTGCGGCTGTATTCTAACACTTGCCTGTCTAATCCTGTCTCACTGTGCTAGGTGTCAGGGGTCAGATTAGTGGCAGTAAGCTTAAACCTGTGCACTGCAAGTGAGAATCAGGATTGTGGAGGCTCTCCTTGTGTCTATCATTCCATCTCTGACCAAGGAGTTTACTGCCACACCCGTTGGTAACCCTTTAGGGTTTTGCTGTTGCCCTTAGCAACAGCATTTCGGGTTCTCTACGTATTAAAACACAACATCTTGCTTTTTCCATCTGTGCAGTTCTAATACAAGGGAGATACCCAGTTCCTTAGCCTCTGGGCTTCTCTGTTCACTGTGTGTGTATTTTGTTACCCTATCACCTTCTGTGTACGTTATGTCATATTCCCCAGTTTGTCTGTGAGTCCATTTGTTTTGCATAACAGTTCAAACACCAGTACATTCCTGCAGACACTGGAGTGCATAACAGTTCTGACACTAGTACTTTCCTGCAGGCACTGGTGTGCATAACAGTAATACTATTTGCATACACGGGCGCGAGGTTCTATCCCGTCACTGTCTCCACTGATTGAAGCTAGTGTTTATCATTATACATGAAATTATTGTTTCTCAATACAAGATCCAAACAATGGAGTATAAATTCCAGCGGTGATCCGTGATCTGTGTCTCTGGTAATACTTTCCTTACTGCAAACAAGCCCCAATCATGGTATAAAGCTACATCTAGATACACCAAGATCCTGGAACATCCTCAGCGAGATCTCCAAGCTCCCCAACCTTCTCCAAAAAGTCTCCCACATCCCACAGAACACTAGGTACTTGGGGTATCATCTGAAACTGTGAATTGGGCAATTGGCTGGAATAGAGACCCCTGGTTACAATTTCCATACAAACAGTACATATACATACAGGGTAACGTTCCTGCAGCAGCATCAGTGTATGCCACGCCGGGCTGCACTCAGTATAACAGGGAGCGGGCTGCACTCAGTATAACAGGGAGCAGGCGGCACTCAGTATAACAGGGAGCAGGCCAGGCTGCACTCAGTGTAATACTGAGCGGGCCAGGCTGCACTCAGTATAACAGGGAGCGGGCCAGGCTGCACTCAGTGTAATACTGAGCGGGCCAGGCTGCACTCAGTATAACAGGGAGCGGGCTGCACTCAGTATAATAGGGAGCAGGCGGCACTCAGTATAATAGGGAGCAGGCTGCACTCAGTATAATAGGGAGCAGGCGGCACTCAGTATAATAGGGAGCAGGCGGCACTCAGTATAACAGGGAGCAGGCTGCACTCAGTATAACAGGGAGCGGATCAGGCTGCACTCAGTGTAATAGGGAGCGGGCCAGGCTGCACTCAGTATAACAGGGAGCGGGCCAGGCTGCACTCAGTGAAATAGGGTGCGGGCCAGGCTGCACTCAGTATAACAGGGAGCGGGCTGCACTCAGTATAACAGGGAGCGGGCTGCACTCAGTATAACAGGGAGCGGGCTGCACTCAGTATAACAGGGAGCAGGCGGCACTCAGTATAACAGGGAGCAGGCTGCACTCAGTATAATAGGGAGCAGGCGGCACTCAGTATAATAGGGAGCAGGCTGCACTCAGTATAATAGGGAGCGGGCTGCACTCAGTATAATAGGGAGCAGGCCAGGCTGCACTCAGTATAATAAGGAGCAGGCTGCACTCAGTATAATAAGGAGCGGGCTGCACTCAGTATAACAGGGAGCGGGCTGCACTCAGTATAACAGGGAGCGGGCTGCACTCAGTATAACAGGGAGCGGGCTGCACTCAGTATAACAGGGAGCGGGCTGCACTCAGTATAACAGGGAGCGGGCTGCACTCAGTATAACAGGGAGCGGGCTGCACTCAGTATAACAGGGAGCGGGCTGCACTCAGTATAACAGGGAGCGGGCTGCACTCAGTATAACAGGGAGCAGGCGGCACTCAGTATAATAAGGAGCAGGCTGCACTCAGTATAACAGGGAGCGGGCTGCACTCAGTATAACAGGGAGCAGGCTGCACTCAGTATAATAAGGAGCGGGCTGCACTCAGTATAACAGGGAGCGGGCTGCACTCAGTATAACAGGGAGCGGGCTGCACTCAGTATAACAGGGAGCAGGCGGCACTCAGTATAACAGGGAGCAGGCTGCACGCAGTATAATAGGGAGCAGGCGGCACTCAGTATAATAGGGAGCAGGCTGCACTCAGTATAATAGGGAGCGGGCTGCACTCAGTATAATAAGGAGCGGGCTGCACTCAGTATAATAGGGAGCGGGCCAGGCTGCACTCAGTATAACAGGGAGCGGGCTGCACTCAGTATAACAGGGAGCGGGCTGCACTCAGTATAACAGGGAGCGGGCTGCACTCAGTATAACAGGGAGCGGGCTGCACTCAGTATAACAGGGAGCGGGCTGCACTCAGTATAACAGGGAGCGGGCTGCACTCAGTATAATAAGGAGCGGGCCAGGCTGCACTCAGTGTAACAGGGAGCGGGCTGCACTCAGTATAACAGGGAGCGGGCCAGGCTGCACTCAGTGTAATAGGGAGCGGGCCAGGCTGCACTCAGTATAATAGGGAGCGGGCTGCACTCAGTATAACAGGGAGCGGGCTGCACTCAGTATAATAGGGAGCGGGCTGCACTCAGTATAATAGGGAGCGGGCTGCACTCAGTATAATAGGGAGGGGGCTGCACTCAGTATAATAGGGAGCAGGCTGCACTCAGTATAATAGGGAGCAGGCTGCACTCAGTATAATAGGGAGCAGGCTGCACTCAGTATAATAGGGAGCAGGCTGCACTCAGTATAATTGGGAGCAGGCTGCACTCAGTATAATAGGGAGCAGGCGGCACTCAGTATAATAGGGAGCAGGCTGCACTCAGTATAATAGGGAGCGGGCTACACTCAGTATAATAGGGAGCAGGCTGCACTCAGTATAATAGGGAGCGGGCTGCACTCAGTATAATAGGGAGCAGGCTGCACTCAGTATAACAGGGAGCAGGCTGCACTCAGTATAACAGGGAGCAGGCTGCACTCAGTATAACAGGGAGCAGGCTGCACTCAGTATAACAGGGAGCAGGCTGCACTCAGTATAACAGGGAGCAGGCTGCACTCAGTATAACAGGGAGCAGGCTGCACTCAGTATAACAGGGAGCAGGCTGCACTCAGTATAATAGGGAGCAGGCTGCACTCAGTATAATAGGGAGCAGGCTGCACTCAGTATAATAGGGAGCAGGCTGCACTCAGTATAATAGGGAGCAGGCTGCACTCAGTATAATAGGGAGCAGGCTGCACTCAGTATAATAGGGAGCCAGGCTGCACGCAGTGTAATAGGGAGCGGGCCAGGCTTCACTCAGTATGACAGGGAGCGGGCTGCACTCAGTATAATAGGGAGCAGGCGGCACTCAGTATAATAGGGAGCAGGCTGCACTCAGTATAATAGGGAGCAGGCGGCACTCAGTATAATAGGGATCAGGCTGCACTCAGTATAACAGGGAGCGGGCCAGGCTGCACTCAGTGTAATAGGGAGCGGGCCAGGCTGCACTCAGTATAACAGGGAGCGGGCTGCACTAAGTATAATAGGGAGCAGGCGGCACTCAGTATAATAGGGAGCAGGCGGCACTCAGTATAATAGGGAGCAGGCGGCATCCAGTATAATAGGGAGCGGGCTGCACTCAGTATAATAGGGAGCGGGCTGCACTCAGTATAATAGGGAGCGGGCTGCACTCAGTATAACAGGGAGCAGGCTGCACTCAGTATAACAGGGAGCAGGCTGCACTCAGTATAACAGGGAGCAGGCTGCACTCAGTATAACAGGGAGCAGGCTGCACTCAGTATAACAGGGAGCAGGCTGCACTCAGTATAATAGGGAGCAGGCTGCACTCAGTATAATAGGGAGCAGGCTGCACTCAGTATAATTGGGAGCAGGCTGCACTCAGTATAATTGGGAGCAGGCTGCACTCAGTATAATTGGGAGCAGGCTGCACTCAGTATAATTGGGAGCAGGCTGCACTCAGTATAATTGGGAGCAGGCTGCACTCAGTATAATTGGGAGCAGGCTGCACTCAGTATAATAGGGAGAAGGCTGCACTCAGTATAACAGGGAGCGGGCTGCACTCACTACAAAAAGGAGCGGGCTCCACTCAGTATAATAGGGAGGGGGCTGCACTCAGTATAATAGGGAGCAGGCTGCACTCAGTATAATAGGGAGCAGGCTGCGCTCAGTATAATAGGGAGCGGGCTGCACTCAGTATAATAGGGAGCGGGCTGCACTCAGTATAATAGGGAGCGGGCTGCACTCAGTATAATAGGGAGCGGGCTGCACTCAGTATAATAGGGAGCGGGCTGCACTCAGTATAATAGGGAGCGGGCTGCACTCAGTATAATAGGGAGCGGGCTGCACTCAGTATAATAGGGAGCGGGCTGCACCCAGTATAATAGGGAGCGGGCTGCACTCAGTATAATAGGAAGCAGGCTGCACTCAGTATAATAGGGAGAAGGCTGCACTCAGTATAATTGGGAGCAGGCTGCACTCAGTATAATAGGGAGCGGGCTGCACTCAGTATAATAGGGAGCGGGCTGCACTCAGTATAATAGGGATCAGGCTGAACTCAATATAATAGGGAGCAGGCTGCACTCAGTATAATAGGGAGCAGGCTGCACTCAGTATAATAGGGAGCAGGCTGCACTCAGTATAATAGGGAGCAGGCTGCACTCAGTATAATAGGGAGCAGGCTGCACTCAGTATAACACGGAGCGAGCTGCACTCAGTATAATAGGGAGCAGGCTGCACTCAGTATAATTGGGAGCAGGCTGCACTCAGTATAATTGGGAGCAGGCTGCACTCAGTATAATTGGGAGTAGGCTGCACTCAGTATAATTGGGAGCAGGCTGCACTCAGTATAATTGGGAGCAGGCTGCACTCAGTATAATAGTGAGAAGGCTGCACTCAGTATAACAGGGAGCGGGCTGCACTCACTACAAAAAGGAGCGGGCTCCACTCAGTATAATAGGGAGGGGGCTGCACTCAGTATAATAGGGAGCAGGCTGCGCTCAGTATAATAGGGAGCAGGCTGCGCTCAGTATAATAGGGAGCAGGCTGCACTCAGTATAATAGGGAGCGGGCTGCACTAAGTATAATAGGGAGCGGGCTGCTCTCAGTATAATAGGGAGCGGGCTGCACCCAGTATAATAGGGAGCGGGCTGCACTCAGTATAATAGGAAGCAGGCTGCACTCAGTATAATAGGGAGAAGGCTGCACTCAGTATAATTGGGAGCGGGCTGCACTCAGTATAATAGGGAGCAGGCTGCACTCAGTATAATAGGGATCAGGCTGCACTCAGTATAACAGGGAGCGGGCCAGGCTGCACTCAGTGTAATAGGGAGCGGGCCAGGCTGCACTCAGTGTAATAGGGAGCGGGCCAGGCTGCACTCAGTATAACAGGGAGCGGGCTGCACTAAGTATAATAGGGAGCAGGCGGCACTCAGTATAATAGGGAGCAGGCTGCACTCAGTATAATAGGGAGCAGGCTGCACTCAGTATAATAGGGAGCAGGCTGCACTCTATATAATAGGGAGCAGGCTGCACTCTATATAATAGGGAGCAGGCTGCACTCTATATAATAGGGAGCAGGCTGCACTCTGTATAATAGGGAGCAGGCTGCACTCTGTATAATAGGGAGCGGGCTGCACTCAGTATAATAGGGAGCGGGCTGCACTCAGTATAATAGGGAGCGGGCTGCACTCAGTCTAATAGGGATCAAGCTGCACTCAGTATAATAGGGAGCAGGCTGCACGCAGTATAATAGAGAGAAGCATCTTACTACCAACACAGACTGCATTACTGTACTGTTGTCAACAGATGGCGCTGTCACACTGCATTACTGTCCTGTTGCCACCAGATGGCGCTGTCACACTGCATTACTGTCCTATTGCCACCAGATGGCGCTGTCACACTGCATTACTGTCCTGTTGCCACCAGATGGCGCTGTCACACTGCATTACTGTCCTATTGCCACCAGATGGCGCTGTCACACTGCATTCATCCCATTATTCTGGGTAACCACATACCGGGATACAGGCTGATGCTCCGATACATCCAAAAAAAATAAGGTCACATTTTTACCATTGTTTGAGGCCATTTCCTGCTCCTCCTGTGACATATAGTACTATGGGGGAGATGTACCAAATTCTATTTCTGTATCATCACCCTCACTTCTCTCTCTGCGTGTTTAGTGCGGTATATTTATTATGGGTTGCATACTGAATGCGATGTGGGCGGGAACTTAGCATCCAGCATCGCATTACAATAAATGTATCACCTGGGCGTCCTGCGCATGTAGCCGCACATTCTCCATATTGATACATCGGGCAGCATCGCACCTCATAGAAACCTATAGGCGACGGTGGGGGGATCTCAGCAGGTAATGGCTGTTTTCAGGGGCATATGGGGTCTATTCACTAAGCCTGGGACAAATATAAAGCACCAGCCAATCAGCTCCTAACTGACATTTTTCAAACCCAGCCTGTGACATGACAGCTAGGGGCTGATTGGCTGCTACTTTATCACCTTCCACTTTATCTCCATGTAAGGCTTAGTAAATAGACCCTAATCGCTGATTCTGGTGGTGTATCTGAGAACACTGACCCTGAAGCAGCTGCCCCCTGCTGGATGGGGAGGGAGTGGACTTACCTCCTGCCCCCTGCTGGATGGGGAGGGAGTGGACTTACCTCCTGTCCCTGCTGGATGGGGTGGGAGTGGACTTACCTCCTGCCCCCTGCTGGATGGTTACCTCCTGCCCCCTGCTGGATGGGGAGGGAGTGGACTTACCTCCTGCCCCCTGCTGGTTGGTGTGGGAGTGGACTTACCTCCTGCCCCCTGCTGGATAGTTACCTCCTGCCCCCTGCTGGATGGGGTGGGAGTGGACTTACCTCCTGCCCCCTGCTGGATGGTTACCTCCTGCCCCCTGCTGGATGGGGAGGGAGTGGACTTACCTCCTGCCCCCTGCTGGTTGGTGTGGGAGTGGACTTACCTCCTGCCCCCTGCTGGATGGTTACCTCCTGCCCCCTGCTGGATGGGGTGGGAGTGGACTTACCTCCTGCCCCCTGCTGGATGGTTACCTCCTGCCCCCTGCTGGATGGGGTGGGAGTGGACTTACCTCCTGTCCCTGCTGGATGGTTACCACCTGCCCCCTGCTGGATGGTTACTTCCTGCCCCCTGCTGGATGAGGTGGGAGTGGACTTACCTCCTGCCCCCTGCTGGATGGGGTGGGAGTGGACTTACCTCCTGCCCCCTGCTGGATGGGGTGGGAGTGGACTTACCTCCTGCCCCCTGCTGGATGGGGTGGGAGTGGACTTACCTCCTGCCCCCTGCTGGTTGGGGTGGGAGTGGACTTACCTCCTGCCCCCTGCTGGTTGAGGTGGGAGTGGACTTACCTCCTGCCCCCTGCTGGATGGTTACCACCTGCCCTCTGCTGGATGGGGTGGGAGTGGACTTACCTCCTGCCCCCTGCTGGATGGGGTTGGAGTGGACTTACCTCCTGCCCCCTGCTGGATGGTTACCACCTGCCCTCTGCTGGATGGGGTGGGAGTGGATTTACCTCCTGCCCCCTGCTGGATGGTTACCACCTGCCCCCTGCTGGTTGGGGTGGGAGTGGACTTACCTCCTGCCCCCTGCTGGTTGGGGTGGGAGTGGACTTACCTCCTGCCCCCTGCTGGTTGGGGTGGGAGTGGACTTACCTCCTGCCCCCTGCTGGATGGGGTGGGAGTGGACTTACCACCTGCCCCCTGCTGGATGGTTACCACCTGCCCCCTGCTGGATGGGGTGGGAGTGGACTTACCTCCTGTCCCCTGCTGGATGGTTACCTCCTGCCCCCTGCTGGATGAGGTGGGAGTGGACTTACCTCCTGCCCCCTGCTGGATGGTTACCACCTGCCCCCTGCTGGTTGGGGTGGGAGTGGACTTACCTCCTGCCCCCTGCTGGTTGGGGTGGGAGTGGACTTACCTCCTGCCCTCTGCTGGTTGGGGTGGGAGTGGACTTACCTCCTGCCCTCTGCTGGTTGGGGTGGGAGTGGACTTACCTCCTGCCCTCTGCTGGTTGGGGTGGGAGTGGACTTACCTCCTGCCCTCTGCTGGTTGGGGTGGGAGTGGACTTACCTCCTGCCCCCTGCTGGATGGTTACCTCCTGCCCCCTGCTGGATGAGGTGGGAGTGGACTTACCTCCTGCCCCCTGCTGGATGGTTACCACCTGCCCCCTGCTGGATGGGGTGGGAGTGGACTTACCTCCTGCCCCCTGCTGGTTGGGGTGGGAGTGGACTTACCTCCTGCCCCCTGCTGGATGGTTACCTCCTGCCCCCTGCTGGTGACGCTGCAGATAGAGGTCTGAGAACAGGTGTGATGCAGCGTCTGTGACGTCATCCATCTTATCTGTTACATCACCTCTGTATACACAATGGACGGCCTCAGACTGTCCCGCTACAGCTTACTCTCTGCCGTCATTGCTGCGAGTTCCTGCCTTAGTCTAACGCAGCATCTGTGGGGATAATGGGAAGGGGCTGCCCATAGATATACGCCGGGCGCAGCAACCGCCACCACTGGAATCAGCACGCACCAGCCCCACGCTAAGTGCAGGCGGCCCACCAGACACAGGTTCCCCGGTACGCACCGCGCAGAGTTGCGCAGTCAGGGGTTACCGGTCAGTGGTGAGATGGGTGTGTCACTTGAACGACCGCGGCATCCTGACTTTTAGAATTCCGGCAGAGTATGGGGCAATTAATTTACCCCTCCCCTGCTCCCTACCCTAACCGGCCTGGGGTAGCAGCTAGGGCTAAGATAGTGGGGAGGTGTCAGCTACGGCTAATCACAGGGAGTGGCGGCGACGGCTAACCCCCCCTCCCCTCCGTAGTGCCCCCCCCCACACACACACACGGGCCCCAACCCTCACCCCAATACTTACCTTTGGGATGCCATAGGTTGGGTTTCCGGTGCCAGGACTCAGAGTGGTGTCGGGATTCCCGGTGAGATAAGGCGCAGGGTAATAAGTGATGGATCTCAGCGAGTTCATCTACAGATCTGGAGGATCCCGCTCTGAATGTGGAAGAGTAGCTCAGAGGCCGTCTGACGACTGTCAGCTCCCAGGACAAGCCCTGGAAATCTCTGGTAAATCTCACCCTTTAGCATTCCACGTAGATATTTGGGGGCTGTTTGTGTGAATGGAAGTGATGGACCCAAGGAGATATCTCCAATATACGATCCCCCCTCCATATACATATATATACTAGTGGCCGCCATCACTCCATACCGCTAACACCGAGCACGCATCAGCCCGTATTCTGTCTTATCCTATCCCCGACATTACCATGGGAGACGCCGCTACTTACCTGACTTCCGGGGAGACCTAGCACCTTCCATCACCTCCAGTGTTATATATTACATTATACAGTATATGGGGTGCACCCTGGTACAGAGCAGTCAGAACCAGGGACCAACCAATCAGCTCCCAATTGTCATTTGTCAAACACAGCCCGTAACATGACAGTTAGGAGCTGATTGGCTGGTACTTTATCTCTCTCCACTTAATCACTTTATAAGACTTTGGGTTTAATTCACATCTGATCGTAGCAGCAAATTTGTTAGCAGTTGGGCAAAACCATGTGCAGTGCAGGGGGCCAGACGTAACATGTGCACTGCAGGGGGCCAGACGTAACATGTGCAGTGCAGGGGGCCAGACGTAACATGTGCACTGCAGGGGGCCAGACGTAACATGTGCACTGCAGGGGGCCAGACGTAACATGTGCAGTGCAGGGGGCCAGACGTAACATGTGCACTGCAGGGGGCCAGACGTAACATGTGCACTGCAGGGGGCCAGACGTAACATGTGCAGTGCAGGGGGCCAGACGTAACATGTGCACTGCAGGGGGCCAGACGTAACATGTGCACTGCAGGGGGCCAGACGTAACATGTGCACTGCAGGGGGCCAGACGTAACATGTGCAGTGCAGGTGGGGCAGACATAACATGTGCAGTGCAGGTGGGGCAGACGTAACATGTGCACTGCAGGTGGGGCAGACGTAACATGTGCAGTGCAGGGGGCCAGACGTAACATGTGCACTGCAGGGGGCCAGACGTAACATGTGCAGTGCAGGTGGGGCAGACGTAACATGTGCAGTGCAGGTGGGGCAGACGTAACATGTGCAGTGCAGGTGGGGCAGACGTAACATGTGCACTGCAGGGGGCCAGACGTAACATGTGCACTGCAGGGGGCCAGACGTAACATGTGCAGGTGGGGCAGACGTAACATGTGCAGTGCAGGTGGGGCAGACGTAACATGTGCACTGCAGGTGGGGCAGACGTAACATGTGCAGTGCAGGGGGCCAGACGTAACATGTGCACTGCAGGGGGCCAGACGTAACATGTGCACTGCAGGGGGCCAGACGTAACATGTGCAGTGCAGGTGGGGCAGACGTAACATGTGCAGTGCAGGTGGGGCAGACGTAACATGTGCACTGCAGGTGGGGCAGACGTAACATGTGCAGTGCAGGGGGCCAGACGTAACATGTGCACTGCAGGGGGCCAGACGTAACATGTGCAGTGCAGGTGGGGCAGACGTAACATGTGCAGTGCAGGTGGGGCAGACGTAACATGTGCAGTGCAGGTGGGGCAGACGTAACATGTGCACTGCAGGGGGCCAGACGTAACATGTGCACTGCAGGGGGCCAGACGTAACATGTGCAGTGCAGGTGGGGCAGACGTAACATGTGCAGTGCAGGTGGGGCAGACGTAACATGTGCACTGCAGGTGGGGCAGACGTAACATGTGCAGTGCAGGGGGCCAGACGTAACATGTGCACTGCAGGGGGCCAGACGTAACATGTGCACTGCAGGGGGCCAGACGTAACATGTGCAGTGCAGGTGGGGCAGACGTAACATGTGCAGTGCAGGTGGGGCAGACGTAACATGTGCAGTGCAGGTGGGGCAGACGTAACATGTGCAGTGCAGGGGGCCAGACGTAACATGTGCACTGCAGGGGGCCAGACGTAACATGTGCAGTGCAGGTGGGGCAGACGTAACATGTGCAGTGCAGGTGGGGCAGACGTAACATGTGCAGTGCAGGTGGGGCAGACGTAACATGTGCACTGCAGGGGGCCAGACGTAACGTGCACTGCAGGGGGCCAGACGTAACATGTGCAGTGCAGGTGGGGCAGACGTAACATGTGCAGTGCAGGTGGGGCAGACGTAACATGTGCACTGCAGGTGGGGCAGACGTAACATGTGCAGTGCAGGGGGCCAGACGTAACATGTGCACTGCAGGGGGCCAGACGTAACATGTGCAGTGCAGGTGGGGCAGACGTAACATGTGCAGTGCAGGTGGGGCAGACGTAACATGTGCAGTGCAGGTGGGGCAGACGTAACATGTGCACTGCAGGGGGCCAGACGTAACATGTGCAGTGCAGGTGGGGCAGACGTAACATGTGCAGTGCAGGTGGGGCAGACGTAACATGTGCAGTGCAGGTGGGGCAGACGTAACATGTGCACTGCAGGGGGCCAGACGTAACATGTGCAGTGCAGGTGGGGCAGACGTAACATGTGCACTGCAGGTGGGGCAGACGTAACATGTGCAGTACAGGTGGGGCAGACGTAACATGTGCACTGCATGGGGCCAGACGTAACATGTGCAGTGCAGGTGGGGCAGACGTAATATGTGCAGTACAGGTGGGGGAGATGTAACATGTGCAGAGAGAGTTAGATTTGGGTGGGTTATTTTGTTTCTGTGCAGGGTAAATACTGGCTGCTTTATTTTTACACTGCTACTTAGATTTCAGTTTGAACACACCCCACCCAAATCTAACTCTCTCTGCACATGTTACATCTGCCCCCCCTGCACTGCACATGGGTGGTCATTCCGAGTTGTTCGCTAGCTGCATTCGTTCTCTGTGCAGGCGTGGCAGGGCGTGTTTGTGACGTCAAATCCAGAACTGAATAGTCTGAAGTGATCGCAAGCGCTGAGTAGGTTTTGAGCTACTCTGAAACAGCACAAAAAAAATTTGCCGCCGCTCTGCGATCCTTTCATTCGCACTTCTGCTAAGCTAAAATACACTACCAGTGGGTGGCGGCACAGCGTTTGCACGGCTGCTAAAAACTGCTAGCGAGCGAACAACTCGGAATGACCACCATGGTTTTGCCCAACTGCTAACAAATTTGCTGCTGCGATCAACTCTGAATTACCCCCTTAGTACATCTGGCCCTAAGTGTAGTTTTTGGGGATTTGCAGAAAAATGAGAAACAAGTGATGAAGAGACGAGAGTGAGGCATTTTGTAGAGAGATGAGAGTGCTGCGTATTGTAGAGAGATGAGAGTGCTGTGTATTGTAGAGAGATAAGAGTGCGGCGTATTGTAGAGAGATGAGAGTGCTGCGTATTGTAGAGAGATGAGAGTGCGGCGTATTGTAGAGAGATGAGAGTGCGGCGTATTGTAGAGAGATAAGAGTGCGGCGTATTGTAGAGAGATGAGAGTGCTGCGTATTGTAGAGAGATGAGAGTGCTGCGTATTGTAGAGAGATGAGAGTGTGGCGTATTGTAGAGAGATAAGAGTGCGGCGTATTGTAGAGAGATGAGAGTGCTGCGTATTGTAGAGAGATGAGAGTGCGGCGTATTGTAGAGAGATGAGAGTGCGGCGTATTGTAGAGAGATAAGAGTGCGGCGTATTGTAGAGAGATGAGAGTGCGGCGTATTGTAGAGAGATGAGAGTGCTGCGTATTGTAGAGAGATGAGAGTGCGGCGTATTGTAGAGAGATGAGAGTGCGGCGTATTGTAGAGAGATAAGAGTGCGGCGTATTGTAGAGAGATGAGAGTGCTGCGTATTGTAGAGAGATGAGAGTGCTGCGTATTGTAGAGAGATGAGAGTGCTGCGTATTGTAGAGAGATGAGAATGTGACGTATTGTAGAGAGATGAGAGTGCTGCGTATTGTAGAGAGATGAGAGTGCTGCGTATTGTAGAGAGATGAGAGTGTGGCGTATTGTAGAGAGATGAGAGTGCGGCGTATTGTAGAGATGAGAATGCGACGTATTGTAGAGAGATGAGAGTGCTGCGTATTGTAGAGAGATGAGAGTGCTGCGTATTGTAGAGAGATGAGAGTGCTGCGTATTGTAGAGAGATGAGAGTGCGGCGTATTGTAGAGAGATGAGAGTGCGGCGTATTGTAGAGAGATAAGAGTGCGGCGTATTGTAGAGAGATGAGAGTGCTGCGTATTGTAGAGAGATGAGAGTGCTGCGTATTGTAGAGAGATGAGAGTGCTGCGTATTGTAGAGAGATGAGAATGTGACGTATTGTAGAGAGATGAGAGTGCTGC
Organism: Pseudophryne corroboree; assembly: GCF_028390025.1. Lineage (NCBI taxonomy): Eukaryota > Metazoa > Chordata > Amphibia > Anura > Myobatrachidae > Pseudophryne > Pseudophryne corroboree. The sequence continues at coordinate 358,354 of NW_026967539.1, forward strand.
GTATTGTAGAGAGATGAGAGTGCGGCGTATTGTAGAGAGATGAGAGTGTGGCGTATTGTAGAGAGATGAGAGTGCGGCGTATTGTAGAGATGAGAATGCGACGTATTGTAGAGAGATGAGAGTGCTGCGTATTGTAGAGAGATGAGAGTGCTGTGTATTGTAGAGAGATAAGAGTGCGGCGTATTGTAGAGAGATGAGAGTGCTGCGTATTGTAGAGAGATGAGAGTGCGGCGTATTGTAGAGAGATGAGAGTGCGGCGTATTGTAGAGAGATAAGAGTGCGGCGTATTGTAGAGAGATGAGAGTGCGGCGTATTGTAGAGAGATGAGAGTGCGGTGTATTGTAGAGAGATGAGAGTGCTGCGTATTGTAGAGAGATGAGAGTGCGGCGTATTGTAGAGAGATGAGAGTGCGGCGTATTGTAGAGAGATGAGAGTGCTGCGTATTGTAGAGAGATGAGAGTGCGGTGTATTGTAGAGAGATGAGAGTGCTGCGTATTGTAGAGAGATGAGAGTGCTGCGTATTGTAGAGAGATGAGAGTGCGGCGTATTGTAGAGAGATGAGAGTGCTGCGTATTGTAGAGAGATGAGAGTGCTGCGTATTGTAGAGAGATGAGAATGTGACGTATTGTAGAGAGATGAGAGTGCTGCGTATTGTAGAGAGATGAGAGTGCTGCGTATTGTAGAGAGATGAGAGTGCTGCGTATTGTAGAGAGATGAGAGTGCGGCGTATTGTAGAGAGATGAGAGTGCGGCGTATTGTAGAGAGATGAGAGTGCTGCGTATTGTAGAGAGATGAGAGTGCGGCGTATTGTAGAGAGATGAGAGTGCGGCGTATTGTAGAGAGATGAGAATGCGACGTATTGTAGAGAGATGAGAGTGCTGCGTATTGTAGAGAGATGAGAGTGCTGTGTATTGTAGAGAGATGAGAGTGCTGCGTATTGTAGAGAGATGAGAGTGCGGCGTATTGTAGAGAGATGAGAGTGCTGCGTAATGTAGAGAGATGAGAGTGCTGCGTATTGTAGAGAGATGAGAGTGCTGCGTATTGTAGAGAGATGAGAGTGTGGCGTATTGTAGAGAGATGAGAGTGCGGCGTATTGTAGAGAGATGAGAGTGCGGCGTATTGTAGAGAGATGAGAATGCAACGTATTGTAGAGAGATGAGAGTGCTGCGTATTGTAGAGAGATGAGAGTGCTGCGTATTGTAGAGAGATGAGAATGCGACGTATTGTAGAGAGATGAGAGTGCGGCGTATTGTAGAGAGATGAGAGTGCGGTGTATTGTAGAGATGAGAATGCGACGTATTGTAGAGAGATGAGAGTGCGGCGTATTGTAGAGAGATGAGAGTGCGGCGTATTGTAGAGAGATGAGAGTGCTGCGTATTGTAGAGAGATGAGAGTGCTGCGTATTGTAGAGAGATGAGAGTGTGGCGTATTGTAGAGAGATGAGAGTGCGACGTATTGTAGAGAGATGAGAGTGCTGCGTATTGTAGAGAGATGAGAGTGCGGCGTATTGTAGAGAGATGAGAGTGTGGTGTATTGTAGAGAGATAAGAGTGCGACGTATTGTAGAGAGATGAGAGTGCTGTGTATTGTAGAGAGATGAGAGTGTGGTGTATTGTAGAGAGATGAGAGTGCGGCGTATTGTAGAGAGATGAGTGTGGTGTATTGTAGAGAGATGAGAGTGCTGCGTATTGTAGAGAGATGAGAGTGCTGCGTATTGTAGAGAGATGAGAGTGCGGCGTATTGTAGAGAGATGAGAGTGCTGCGTATTGTAGAGAGATGAGAATGCAACGTATTGTAGAGAGATGAGAGTGCTGCGTATTGTAGAGAGATGAGAGTGCTGCGTATTGTAGAGAGATGAGAGTGCGGCGTATTGTAGAGAGATGAGAGTGCTGCGTATTGTAGAGAGATGAGAATGCGACGTATTGTAGAGAGATGAGAGTGCTGCGTAATGTAGAGAGATGAGAGTGCGGTGTATTGTAGAGAGATGAGAGTGCGGTGTATTGTAGAGAGATGAGAGTGCGGTGTATTGTAGAGAGATGAGAATGCAACGTATTGTAGAGAGATGAGAGTGCTGCGTATTGTAGAGAGATGAGAATGCAACGTATTGTAGAGAGATGAGAGTGCTGCGTATTGTAGAGAGATGAGAGTGCAGCGTATTGTAGAGAGATGAGAGTGTGGCGTATTGTAGAGAGATGAGAGTGCGGCGTATTGTAGAGAGATGAGAGTGCTGCGTATTGTAGAGAGATGAGAGTGCGGCGTATTGTAGAGAGATGAGAATGCAACGTATTGTAGAGAGATGAGAGTGCTGCGTATTGTAGAGAGATGAGAGTGCTGCGTATTGTAGAGAGATAAGAATGCGACGTATTGTAGAGAGATGAGAGTGCTGCGTATTGTAGAGAGATGAGAGTGCTGCGTATTGTAGAGAGATGAGAGTGCGGCGTATTGTAGAGAGATGAGAGTGCGGTGTATTGTAGAGATGAGAATGCGACGTATTGTAGAGAGATGAGAGTGCGGCGTATTGTAGAGAGATGAGAGTGCGGCGTATTGTAGAGAGATGAGAGTGCTGCGTATTGTAGAGAGATGAGAGTGCTGCGTATTGTAGAGAGATGAGAGTGTGGCGTATTGTAGAGAGATGAGAGTGCGGTGTATTGTAGAGAGATAAGAGTGCGACGTATTGTAGAGAGATGAGAGTGCTGTGTATTGTAGAGAGATGAGAGTGTGGTGTATTGTAGAGAGATGAGAGTGCGGCGTATTGTAGAGAGATGAGAGTGTGGTGTATTGTAGAGAGATGAGAGTGCTGCGTATTGTAGAGAGATGAGAGTGCTGCGTATTGTAGAGAGATGAGAGTGCGGCGTATTGTAGAGAGATGAGAATGCAACGTATTGTAGAGAGATGAGAGTGCTGCGTATTGTAGAGAGATGAGAATGCAACGTATTGTAGAGAGATGAGAGTGCTGCGTATTGTAGAGAGATGAGAGTGCGGCGTATTGTAGAGAGATGAGAGTGCTGCGTATTGTAGAGAGATGAGAATGCAACGTATTGTAGAGAGATGAGAGTGCTGTGTATTGTAGAGAGATGAGAGTGCGGCGTATTGTAGAGAGATGAGAGTGTGGTGTATTGTAGAGAGATGAGAGTGCGGCGTATTGTAGAGAGATGAGAGTGCGGCGTATTGTAGAGAGATGAGAGTGCTGCGTATTGTAGAGAGATGAGAGTGCTGCGTATTGTAGAGAGATGAGAGTGTGGTGTATTGTAGAGAGATGAGAGTGCTGTGTATTGTAGAGAGATGAGAGTGTGGTGTATTGTAGAGAGATGAGAGTGCGACGTATTGTAGAGAGATGAGAGTGTGACGTATTGTAGAGAGATGAGAGTGCTGCGTATTGTAGAGAGATGAGAGTGCTGCGTATTGTAGAGAGATGAGAGTGTGGTGTATTGTAGAGAGATGAGAGTGCTGTGTATTGTAGAGAGATGAGAGTGTGGTGTATTGTAGAGAGATGAGAGTGCTGCGTATTGTAGAGAGATGAGAGTGCGGCGTATTGTAGAGAGATGAGAGTGCTGTGTATTGTAGAGAGATGAGAGTGTGGGGTATTGTAGAGAGATGAGAGTGCTGCGTATTGTAGAGAGATGAGAGTGCTGCGTATTGTAGAGAGATGAGAGTGCGGCGTATTGTAGAGAGATGAGAGTGCTGCGTATTGTAGAGAGATGAGAGTGCTGCGTATTGTAGAGAGATGAGAGTGTGGCGTATTGTAGAGAGATGAGAGTGCGGTGTATTGTAGAGAGATAAGAGTGCGACGTATTGTAGAGAGATGAGAGTGCTGTGTATTGTAGAGAGATGAGAGTGTGGTGTATTGTAGAGAGATGAGAGTGCGGCGTATTGTAGAGAGATGAGAGTGTGGTGTATTGTAGAGAGATGAGAGTGTTGCGTATTGTAGAGAGATGAGAGTGCTGCGTATTGTAGAGAGATGAGAGTGCGGCGTATTGTAGAGAGATGAGAATGCAACGTATTGTAGAGAGATGAGAGTGCGGCGTATTGTAGAGATGAGAATGCTGTGTATTGTAGAGAGATGAGAATGCAACGTATTGTAGAGAGATGAGAGTGCTGCGTATTGTAGAGAGATGAGAGTGCGGCGTATTGTAGAGAGATGAGAGTGCGACGTATTGTAGAGAGATGAGAGTGCGACGTATTGTAGAGAGATGAGAGTGCTGCGTATTGTAGAGAGATGAGAGTGCTGCGTATTGTAGAGAGATGAGAGTGTGGTGTATTGTAGAGAGATGAGAGTGCTGTGTATTGTAGAGAGATGAGAGTGTGGTGTATTGTAGAGAGATGAGAGTGCTGCGTATTGTAGAGAGATGAGAGTGCGGCGTATTGTAGAGAGATGAGAGTGCTGTGTATTGTAGAGAGATGAGAGTGTGGTGTATTGTAGAGAGATGAGAGTGCTGCGTATTGTAGAGAGATGAGAGTGCTGCGTATTGTAGAGAGATGAGAGTGCGGCGTATTGTAGAGAGATGAGAGTGCGGTGTATTGTAGAGAGATGAGAGTGCTGCGTATTGTAGAGAGATGAGAGTGCTGCGTATTGTAGAGAGATGAGAGTGCTGTGTATTGTAGAGAGATGAGAGTGCGGCGTATTGTAGAGAGATTAGAGTGCAGCGTATTGTAGAGAGATGAGAGTGCGGCGTATTGTAGAGAGATGAGAGTGCGACGTATTGTAGAGAGATGAGAATGCTGCGTATTGTAGAGAGATGAGAGTGCTGCGTATTGTAGAGAGATGAGAGTGCTGCGTATTGTAGAGAGATGAGAATGCTGCGTATTGTAGAGAGATGAGAGTGCTGCGTATTGTAGAGAGATGAGAGTGCTGCGTATTGTAGAGAGATGAGAGTGCTGTGTATTGTAGAGAGATGAGAGTGCTGTGTATTGTAGAGAGATGAGAGTGCTGCGTATTGTAGAGAGATGAGAATGCGACGTATTGTAGAGAGATGAGAGTGCTGCGTATTGTAGAGAGATGAGAGTGCTGCGTATTGTAGAGAGATGAGAGTGCTGTGTATTGTAGAGAGATGAGAGTGCTGTGTATTGTAGAGAGATGAGAGTGCTGCGTATTGTAGAGAGATGAGAGTGCTGCGTATTGTAGAGAGAGTGCTGCGTATTGTAGAGAGATGAGAGTGCTGTGTATTGTAGAGAGATGAGAGTGCTGCGTATTGTAGAGAGATGAGAGTGCTGTGTATTGTAGAGAGATGAGAGTGCGACGTATTGTAGAGAGATGAGAGTGCTGCGTATTGTAGAGAGATGAGAGTGCTGTGTATTGTAGAGAGATGAGAGTGCTGCGTATTGTAGAGAGATGAGAATGCGACGTATTGTAGAGAGATGAGAGTGCTGCGTATTGTAGAGAGATGAGAGTGCTGCGTATTGTAGAGAGATGAGAATGCTGCGTATTGTAGAGAGATGAGAGTGCTGCGTATTGTAGAGAGATGAGAGTGCTGCGTATTGTAGAGAGATGAGAATGCGACGTATTGTAGAGAGATGAGAGTGCGGCGTATTGTAGAGAGATGAGAGTGCGGTGTATTGTAGAGAGATGAGAGTGCGGTGTATTGTAGAGAGATGAGAGTGCGGTGTATTGTAGAGAAATGAGAGTGCTGCGTATTGTAGAGAGATGAGAGTGCTGCGTATTGTAGAGAGATGAGAGTGCGATGTATTGTAGAGAGATGAGAGTGCGGCGTATTGTAGAGAGATGAGAGTGCTGTGTATTGTAGAGAGATGAGAGTGCGGTGTATTGTAGAGAGATGAGAGTGCTGCGTATTGTAGAGAGATGAGAGTGCTGCGTATTGTAGAGAGATGAGAGTGCGGTGTATTGTAGAGAGATGAGAGTGCTGCGTATTGTAGAGAGATGAGAGTGCGGTGTATTGTAGAGAGATGAGAGTGCTGCGTATTGTAGAGAGATGAGAGTGCTGCGTATTGTAGAGAGATGAGAGTGCGATGTATTGTAGAGAGATGAGAGTGCGGCGTATTGTAGAGAGATGAGAGTGCTGTGTATTGTAGAGAGATGAGAGTGCTGTGTATTGTAGAGAGATGAGAGTGCGGTGTATTGTAGAGAGATGAGAGTGCTGTGTATTGTAGAGAGATGAGAGTGCTGCGTATTGTAGAGAGATGAGAGTGCGGCGTATTGTAGAGAGATGAGAGTGCTGCGTATTGTAGAGAGATGAGAATGCAACGTATTGTAGAGAGATGAGAGTGCTGCGTATTGTAGAGAGATGAGAGTGCTGCGTATTGTAGAGAGATGAGAGTGCGGCGTATTGTAGAGAGATGAGAGTGCTGCGTATTGTAGAGAGATGAGAATGCGACGTATTGTAGAGAGATGAGAGTGCTGCGTAATGTAGAGAGATGAGAGTGCGGTGTATTGTAGAGAGATGAGAGTGCGGTGTATTGTAGAGAGATGAGAGTGCGGTGTATTGTAGAGAGATGAGAATGCAACGTATTGTAGAGAGATGAGAGTGCTGCGTATTGTAGAGAGATGAGAATGCAACGTATTGTAGAGAGATGAGAGTGCTGCGTATTGTAGAGAGATGAGAGTGCAGCGTATTGTAGAGAGATGAGAGTGTGGCGTATTGTAGAGAGATGAGAGTGCGGCGTATTGTAGAGAGATGAGAGTGCTGCGTATTGTAGAGAGATGAGAGTGCGGCGTATTGTAGAGAGATGAGAATGCAACGTATTGTAGAGAGATGAGAGTGCTGCGTATTGTAGAGAGATGAGAGTGCTGCGTATTGTAGAGAGATAAGAATGCGACGTATTGTAGAGAGATGAGAGTGCTGCGTATTGTAGAGAGATGAGAGTGCTGCGTATTGTAGAGAGATGAGAGTGCGGCGTATTGTAGAGAGATGAGAGTGCGGTGTATTGTAGAGATGAGAATGCGACGTATTGTAGAGAGATGAGAGTGCGGCGTATTGTAGAGAGATGAGAGTGCGGCGTATTGTAGAGAGATGAGAGTGCGGCGTATTGTAGAGAGATGAGAGTGCTGCGTATTGTAGAGAGATGAGAGTGTGGCGTATTGTAGAGAGATGAGAGTGCGGTGTATTGTAGAGAGATAAGAGTGCGACGTATTGTAGAGAGATGAGAGTGCTGTGTATTGTAGAGAGATGAGAGTGTGGTGTATTGTAGAGAGATGAGAGTGCGGCGTATTGTAGAGAGATGAGAGTGTGGTGTATTGTAGAGAGATGAGAGTGCTGCGTATTGTAGAGAGATGAGAGTGCTGCGTATTGTAGAGAGATGAGAGTGCGGCGTATTGTAGAGAGATGAGAATGCAACGTATTGTAGAGAGATGAGAGTGCTGCGTATTGTAGAGAGATGAGAATGCAACGTATTGTAGAGAGATGAGAGTGCTGCGTATTGTAGAGAGATGAGAGTGCGGCGTATTGTAGAGAGATGAGAGTGCTGCGTATTGTAGAGAGATGAGAATGCAACGTATTGTAGAGAGATGAGAGTGCTGCGTATTGTAGAGAGATGAGAGTGCTGCGTATTGTAGAGAGATGAGAGTGCTGCGTATTGTAGAGAGATGAGAGTGCGGCGTATTGTAGAGAGATGAGAGTGCTGCGTATTGTAGAGAGATGAGAATGCGACGTATTGTAGAGAGATGAGAGTGTGGTGTATTGTAGAGAGATGAGAGTGCTGCGTAATGTAGAGAGATGAGAGTGCTGCGTATTGTAGAGAGATGAGAGTGCTGCGTATTGTAGAGAGATGAGAGTGCAGCGTATTGTAGAGAGATGAGAGTGCGGTGTATTGTAGAGAGATGAGAGTGCGACGTATTGTAGAGAGATGAGAGTGCTGTGTATTGTAGAGAGATGAGAATGCGACGTATTGTAGAGAGATGAGAGTGCTGCGTATTGTAGAGAGATGAGAGTGCTGCGTATTGTAGAGAGATGAGAATGCGACGTATTGTAGAGAGATGAGAGTGCAGCGTATTGTAGAGAGATGAGAGTGTGGCGTATTGTAGAGAGATGAGAGTGCTGCGTATTGTAGAGAGATGAGAGTGCGGCGTATTGTAGAGAGATGAGAATGCAACGTATTGTAGAGAGATGAGAGTGCTGCGTATTGTAGAGAGATGAGAGTGCTGCGTATTGTAGAGAGATAAGAATGCGACGTATTGTAGAGAGATGAGAGTGCTGCGTATTGTAGAGAGATGAGAGTGCTGCGTATTGTAGAGAGATGAGAGTGCGGCGTATTGTAGAGAGATGAGAGTGCGGTGTATTGTAGAGATGAGAATGCGACGTATTGTAGAGAGATGAGAGTGCGGCGTATTGTAGAGAGATGAGAGTGCGGCGTATTGTAGAGAGATGAGAGTGCTGCGTATTGTAGAGAGATGAGAGTGCTGCGTATTGTAGAGAGATGAGAGTGTGGCGTATTGTAGAGAGATGAGAGTGCGGTGTATTGTAGAGAGATAAGAGTGCGACGTATTGTAGAGAGATGAGAGTGCTGTGTATTGTAGAGAGATGAGAGTGTGGTGTATTGCAGAGAGATGAGAGTGCGGCGTATTGTAGAGAGATGAGAGTGCGGCGTATTGTAGAGAGATGAGAGTGTGGTGTATTGTAGAGAGATGAGAGTGCGGCGTATTGTAGAGAGATGAGAGTGCGGCGTATTGTAGAGAGATGAGAGTGCTGCGTATTGTAGAGAGATGAGAGTGCTGCGTATTGTAGAGAGATGAGAGTGTGGTGTATTGTAGAGAGATGAGAGTGCTGTGTATTGTAGAGAGATGAGAGTGTGGTGTATTGTAGAGAGATGAGAGTGCGACGTATTGTAGAGAGATGAGAGTGCGACGTATTGTAGAGAGATGAGAGTGCTGCGTATTGTAGAGAGATGAGAGTGCTGCGTATTGTAGAGAGATGAGAGTGTGGTGTATTGTAGAGAGATGAGAGTGCTGTGTATTGTAGAGAGATGAGAGTGTGGTGTATTGTAGAGAGATGAGAGTGCTGCGTATTGTAGAGAGATGAGAGTGCGGCGTATTGTAGAGAGATGAGAGTGCTGTGTATTGTAGAGAGATGAGAGTGTGGTGTATTGTAGAGAGATGAGAGTGCTGCGTATTGTAGAGAGATGAGAGTGCTGCGTATTGTAGAGAGATGAGAGTGCGGCGTATTGTAGAGAGATGAGAGTGCTGCGTATTGTAGAGAGATGAGAATGCTGCGTATTGTAGAGAGATGAGAGTGCGGCGTATTGTAGAGAGATGAGAGTGCTGTGTATTGTAGAGAGATGAGAGTGCGGTGTATTGTAGAGAGATGAGAATGCAACGTATTGTAGAGAGATGAGAATGCTGCGTATTGTAGAGAGATGAGAGTGCTGCGTATTGTAGAGAGATGAGAGTGTGGTGTATTGTAGAGAGATGAGAGTGCTGTGTATTGTAGAGAGATGAGAGTGTGGTGTATTGTAGAGAGATGAGAGTGCGACGTATTGTAGAGAGATGAGAGTGCGACGTATTGTAGAGAGATGAGAGTGCTGCGTATTGTAGAGAGATGAGAGTGCTGCGTATTGTAGAGAGATGAGAGTGTGGTGTATTGTAGAGAGATGAGAGTGCTGTGTATTGTAGAGAGATGAGAGTGTGGTGTATTGTAGAGAGATGAGAGTGCGACGTATTGTAGAGAGATGAGAGTGCTGCGTATTGTAGAGAGATGAGAGTGCTGCGTATTGTAGAGAGATGAGAGTGTGGTGTATTGTAGAGAGATGAGAGTGCTGTGTATTGTAGAGAGATGAGAGTGTGGCGTATTGTAGAGAGATGAGAGTGCTGCGTATTGTAGAGAGATGAGAGTGCGGCGTATTGTAGAGAGATGAGAGTGCGGCGTATTGTAGAGAGATGAGAGTGCTGCGTATTGTAGAGAGATGAGAGTGCGGCGTATTGTAGAGAGATGAGAGTGCGGCGTATTGTAGAGAGATGAGAATGCGACGTATTGTAGAGAGATGAGAGTGCTGCGTATTGTAGAGAGATGAGAGTGCTGTGTATTGTAGAGAGATGAGAGTGCTGCGTATTGTAGAGAGATGAGAGTGCGGCGTATTGTAGAGAGATGAGAGTGCTGCGTAATGTAGAGAGATGAGAGTGCTGCGTATTGTAGAGAGATGAGAGTGCTGCGTATTGTAGAGAGATGAGAGTGTGGCGTATTGTAGAGAGATGAGAGTGCGGCGTATTGTAGAGAGATGAGAGTGCGGCGTATTGTAGAGAGATGAGAATGCAACGTATTGTAGAGAGATGAGAGTGCTGCGTATTGTAGAGAGATGAGAGTGCTGCGTATTGTAGAGAGATGAGAATGCGACGTATTGTAGAGAGATGAGAGTGCGGCGTATTGTAGAGAGATGAGAGTGCGGTGTATTGTAGAGATGAGAATGCGACGTATTGTAGAGAGATGAGAGTGCGGCGTATTGTAGAGAGATGAGAGTGCGGCGTATTGTAGAGAGATGAGAGTGCTGCGTATTGTAGAGAGATGAGAGTGCTGCGTATTGTAGAGAGATGAGAGTGTGGCGTATTGTAGAGAGATGAGAGTGCGACGTATTGTAGAGAGATGAGAGTGCTGCGTATTGTAGAGAGATGAGAGTGCGGCGTATTGTAGAGAGATGAGAGTGTGGTGTATTGTAGAGAGATAAGAGTGCGACGTATTGTAGAGAGATGAGAGTGCTGTGTATTGTAGAGAGATGAGAGTGTGGTGTATTGTAGAGAGATGAGAGTGCGGCGTATTGTAGAGAGATGAGTGTGGTGTATTGTAGAGAGATGAGAGTGCTGCGTATTGTAGAGAGATGAGAGTGCTGCGTATTGTAGAGAGATGAGAGTGCGGCGTATTGTAGAGAGATGAGAGTGCTGCGTATTGTAGAGAGATGAGAATGCAACGTATTGTAGAGAGATGAGAGTGCTGCGTATTGTAGAGAGATGAGAGTGCTGCGTATTGTAGAGAGATGAGAGTGCGGCGTATTGTAGAGAGATGAGAGTGCTGCGTATTGTAGAGAGATGAGAATGCGACGTATTGTAGAGAGATGAGAGTGCTGCGTAATGTAGAGAGATGAGAGTGCGGTGTATTGTAGAGAGATGAGAGTGCGGTGTATTGTAGAGAGATGAGAGTGCGGTGTATTGTAGAGAGATGAGAATGCAACGTATTGTAGAGAGATGAGAGTGCTGCGTATTGTAGAGAGATGAGAATGCAACGTATTGTAGAGAGATGAGAGTGCTGCGTATTGTAGAGAGATGAGAGTGCAGCGTATTGTAGAGAGATGAGAGTGTGGCGTATTGTAGAGAGATGAGAGTGCGGCGTATTGTAGAGAGATGAGAGTGCTGCGTATTGTAGAGAGATGAGAGTGTGGTGTATTGTAGAGAGATGAGAGTGCGACGTATTGTAGAGAGATGAGAGTGCTGCGTATTGTAGAGAGATGAGAGTGCTGCGTATTGTAGAGAGATGAGAGTGTGGTGTATTGTAGAGAGATGAGAGTGCTGTGTATTGTAGAGAGATGAGAGTGTGGCGTATTGTAGAGAGATGAGAGTGCGGCGTATTGTAGAGAGATGAGAGTGCTGTGTATTGTAGAGAGATGAGAGTGCTGTGTATTGTAGAGAGATGAGAGTGTGGTGTATTGTAGAGAGATGAGAGTGCTGCGTATTGTAGAGAGATGAGAGTGCTGCGTATTGTAGAGAGATGAGAGTGCTGCGTATTGTAGAGAGATGAGAGTGCTGTGTATTGTAGAGAGATGAGAGTGCTGTGTATTGTAGAGAGATGAGAGTGCTGCGTATTGTAGAGAGATGAGAGTGCTGCGTATTGTAGAGAGATGAGAATGCTGCGTATTGTAGAGAGATGAGAGTGCTGCGTATTGTAGAGAGATGAGAATGCGACGTATTGTAGAGAGATGAGAGTGCTGCGTATTGTAGAGAGATGAGAGTGCTGCGTATTGTAGAGAGATGAGAATGCGGCGTATTGTAGAGAGATGAGAGTGCTGCGTATTGTAGAGAGATGAGAGTGCTGCGTATTGTAGAGAGATGAGAGTGCTGCGTATTGTAGAGAGATGAGAGTGTGGTGTATTGTAGAGAGATGAGAGTGCTGTGTATTGTAGAGAGATGAGAGTGTGGTGTATTGTAGAGAGATGAGAGTGCGACGTATTGTAGAGAGATGAGAGTGCTGCGTATTGTAGAGAGATGAGAGTGCTGTGTATTGTAGAGAGATGAGAGTGCTGTGTATTGTAGAGAGATGAGAGTGCTGCGTATTGTAGAGAGATGAGAGTGCTGCGTATTGTAGAGAGATGAGAATGCTGCGTATTGTAGAGAGATGAGAGTGCTGCGTATTGTAGAGAGATGAGAGTGCTGTGTATTGTAGAGAGATGAGAGTGCTGTGTATTGTAGAGAGATGAGAGTGCTGCGTATTGTAGAGAGATGAGAGTGCTGCGTATTGTAGAGAGATGAGAATGCTGCGTATTGTAGAGAGATGAGAGTGCTGCGTATTGTAGAGAGATGAGAATGCGACGTATTGTAGAGAGATGAGAGTGCTGCGTATTGTAGAGAGATGAGAGTGCTGCGTATTGTAGAGAGATGAGAATGCGGCGTATTGTAGAGAGATGAGAGTGCTGCGTATTGTAGAGAGATGAGAGTGCTGCGTATTGTAGAGAGATGAGAGTGCTGCGTATTGTAGAGAGATGAGAGTGTGGTGTATTGTAGAGAGATGAGAGTGCTGTGTATTGTAGAGAGATGAGAGTGTGGTGTATTGTAGAGAGATGAGAGTGCTGCGTATTGTAGAGAGATGAGAGTGCTGCGTATTGTAGAGAGATGAGAGTGCTGCGTATTGTAGAGAGATGAGAGTGCTGTGTATTGTAGAGAGATGAGAGTGCTGCGTATTGTAGAGAGATGAGAGTGCTGCGTATTGTAGAGAGATGAGAATGCTGCGTATTGTAGAGAGATGAGAGTGCTGCGTATTGTAGAGAGATGAGAATGCGGCGTATTGTAGAGAGATGAGAGTGCTGCGTATTGTAGAGAGATGAGAGTGCTGCGTATTGTAGAGAGATGAGAATGCGGCGTATTGTAGAGAGATGAGAGTGCTGCGTATTGTAGAGAGATGAGAGTGCTGCGTATTGTAGAGAGATGAGAGTGCGGTGTATTGTAGAGAGATGAGAGTGCTGCGTATTGTAGAGAGATGAGAGTGCGGTGTATTGTAGAGAGATGAGAATGCGACGTATTGTAGAGAGATGAGAGTGCTGTGTATTGTAGAGAGATGAGAGTGCTGCGTATTGTAGAGAGATGAGAGTGCTGTGTATTGTAGAGAGATGAGAGTGCTGTGTATTGTAGAGAGATGAGAGTGCGACGTATTGTAGAGAGATGAGAGTGCTGCGTATTGTAGAGAGATGAGAGTGCTGCGTATTGTAGAGAGATGAGAGTGCTGTGTATTGTAGAGAGATGAGAATGCGGCGTATTGTAGAGAGATGAGAGTGCTGCGTATTGTAGAGAGATGAGAGTGCTGTGTATTGTAGAGAGATGAGAATGCGACGTATTGTAGAGAGATGAGAGTGCGACGTATTGTAGAGAGATGAGAGTGCTGCGTATTGTAGAGAGATGAGAGTGCTGCGTATTGTAGAGAGATGAGAATGCGGCGTATTGTAGAGAGATGAGAATGCGGCGTATTGTAGAGAGATGAGAGTGCTGCGTATTGTAGAGAGATGAGAGTGCTGCGTATTGTAGAGAGATGAGAGTGCGGTGTATTGTAGAGAGATGAGAATGCTGCGTATTGTAGAGAGATGAGAGCGCTGCGTATTGTAGAGAGATGAGAGTGCTGTGTATTGTAGAGAGATGAGAGTGCTGCGTATTGTAGAGAGATGAGAGTGCTGCGTATTGTAGAGAGATGAGAGTGCTGTGTATTGTAGAGAGATGAGAGTGCTGCGTATTGTAGAGAGATGAGAGTGCGGTGTATTGTAGAGAGATGAGAATGTGACGTATTGTAGAGAGATGAGAGTGCTGCGTATTGTAGAGAGATGAGAGTGCTGCGTATTGTAGAGAGATGAGAGTGCTGTGTATTGTAGAGAGATGAGAATGCGACGTATTGTAGAGAGATGAGAGTGCAGCGTATTGTAGAGAGATGAGAGTGCTGCGTATTGTAGAGAGATGAGAATGCTGCGTATTGTAGAGAGATGAGAGTGCTGTGTATTGTAGAGAGATGAGAGTGCTGCGTATTGTAGAGAGATGAGAGTGCTGTGTATTGTAGAGAGATGAGAATGCGACGTATTGTAGAGAGATGAGAGTGCGGTGTAATGTAGAGAGATGAGAGTGCTGTGTATTGTAGAGAGATGAGAATGCGACGTATTGTAGAGAGATGAGAGTGCTGTGTATTGTAGAGAGATGAGAATGCGACGTATTGTAGAGAGATGAGAGTGCTGCGTATTGTAGAGAGATGAGAGTGCTGCGTATTGTAGAGAGATGAGAGTGCTGTGTATTGTAGAGAGATGAGAATGCGACGTATTGTAGAGAGATGAGAGTGCGGTGTATTGTAGAGAGATGAGAATGCTGCGTATTGTAGAGAGATGAGAGTGCTGCGTATTGTAGAGAGATGAGAGTGCGGCGTATTGTAGAGATGAGAGTGCGGCGTATTGTAGAGAGATGAGAGTGCGGCGTATTGTAGAGAGATGAGAGTGCTGCGTATTGTAGAGAGATGAGAATGCGACGTATTGTAGAGAGATGAGAATGCGACGTATTGTAGAGAGATGAGAGTGCTGCGTATTGTAGAGAGATGAGAGTGCTGCGTATTGTAGAGAGATGAGAGTGCTGTGTATTGTAGAGAGATGAGAGTGCTGTGTATTGTAGAGAGATGAGAGTGCTGCGTATTGTAGAGAGATGAGAGTGCTGTGTATTGTAGAGAGATGAGAGTGCGACGTATTGTAGAGATGAGAGTGCTGTGTATTGTAGAGAGATGAGAGTGCGACGTATTGTAGAGAGATGAGAGTGCTGTGTATTGTAGAGAGATGAGAGTGCGACGTATTGTAGAGAGATGAGAGTGCTGCGTATTGTAGAGAGATGAGAATGTGGCGTATTGTAGAGAGATGAGAGTGCTGCGTATTGTAGAGAGATGAGAGTGCTGCGTATTGTAGAGAGATGAGAGTGCTGTGTATTGTAGAGAGATGAGAGTGCTGCGTATTGTAGAGAGATGAGAATGCGACGTATTGTAGAGAGATGAGAGTGCTGCGTATTGTAGAGAGATGAGAGTGCGGCGTATTGTAGAGAGATGAGAATGCTGCGTATTGTAGAGAGATGAGAGTGCTGCGTATTGTAGAGAGATGAGAGTGCTGCGTATTGTAGAGAGATGAGAATGCGACGTATTGTAGAGAGATGAGAGTGCTGCGTATTGTAGAGAGATGAGAGTGCTGTGTATTGTAGAGAGATGAGAGTGCTGCGTATTGTAGAGAGATGAGAATGCGACGTATTGTAGAGAGATGAGAGTGCTGCGTATTGTAGAGAGATGAGAGTGCTGCGTATTGTAGAGAGATGAGAATGCTGCGTATTGTAGAGAGATGAGAGTGCTGCGTATTGTAGAGAGATGAGAGTGCTGCGTATTGTAGAGAGATGAGAATGCGACGTATTGTAGAGAGATGAGAGTGCGGCGTATTGTAGAGAGATGAGAGTGCGGTGTATTGTAGAGAGATGAGAGTGCGGTGTATTGTAGAGAGATGAGAGTGCGGTGTATTGTAGAGAAATGAGAGTGCTGCGTATTGTAGAGAGATGAGAGTGCTGCGTATTGTAGAGAGATGAGAGTGCGATGTATTGTAGAGAGATGAGAGTGCGGCGTATTGTAGAGAGATGAGAGTGCTGTGTATTGTAGAGAGATGAGAGTGCGGTGTATTGTAGAGAGATGAGAGTGCTGCGTATTGTAGAGAGATGAGAGTGCTGCGTATTGTAGAGAGATGAGAGTGCGGTGTATTGTAGAGAGATGAGAGTGCTGCGTATTGTAGAGAGATGAGAGTGCGGTGTATTGTAGAGAGATGAGAGTGCTGCGTATTGTAGAGAGATGAGAGTGCTGCGTATTGTAGAGAGATGAGAGTGCGGTGTATTGTAGAGAGATGAGAGTGCTGCGTATTGTAGAGAGATGAGAGTGCTGCGTATTGTAGAGAGATGAGAGTGCTGCGTATTGTAGAGAGATGAGAATGCGACGTATTGTAGAGAGATGAGAGTGCGACGTATTGTAGAGAGATGAGAGTGCTGTGTATTGTAGAGAGATGAGAATGCTGCGTATTGTAGAGAGATGAGAGTGCGACGTATTGTAGAGAGATGAGAGTGCTGTGTATTGTAGAGAGATGAGAGTGCTGTGTATTGTAGAGAGATGAGAGTGCGGTGTATTGTAGAGAGATGAGAGTGCTGCGTATTGTAGAGAGATGAGAGTGCTGCGTATTGTAGAGAGATGAGAGTGCGGTGTATTGTAGAGAGATGAGAGTGCTGCGTATTGTAGAGAGATGAGAGTGCGGTGTATTGTAGAGAGATGAGAGTGCTGCGTATTGTAGAGAGATGAGAGTGCTGCGTATTGTAGAGAGATGAGAGTGCGGTGTATTGTAGAGAGATGAGAGTGCTGCGTATTGTAGAGAGATGAGAGTGCTGCGTATTGTAGAGAGATGAGAGTGCTGCGTATTGTAGAGAGATAAGAATGCGACGTATTGTAGAGAGATGAGAGTGCGACGTATTGTAGAGAGATGAGAGTGCGACGTATTGTAGAGAGATGAGAATGCTGCGTATTGTAGAGAGATGAGAGTGCGGCGTATTGTAGAGAGATGAGAGTGCGGTGTATTGTAGAGAGATGAGAGTGCGGTGTATTGTAGAGAGACGAGAGTGCTGCGTATTGTAGAGAGATGAGAGTGCGGCGTATTGTAGAGAGATGAGAGTGCTGTGTATTGTAGAGAGATGAGAGTGCGGCGTATTGTAGAGAGATGAGAGTGCGGTGTATTGTAGAGAGATGAGAGTGCGGTGTATTGTAGAGAAATGAGAGTGCTGCGTATTGTAGAGAGATGAGAGTGCTGCGTATTGTAGAGAGATGAGAGTGCGATGTATTGTAGAGAGATGAGAGTGTGGCGTATTGTAGAGAGATGAGAGTGCTGTGTATTGTAGAGAGATGAGAGTGCGGTGTATTGTAGAGAGATGAGAGTGCTGCGTATTGTAGAGAGATGAGAGTGCTGCGTATTGTAGAGAGATGAGAGTGCGGTGTATTGTAGAGAGATGAGAGTGCTGCGTATTGTAGAGAGATGAGAGTGCGGTGTATTGTAGAGAGATGAGAGTGCTGCGTATTGTAGAGAGATGAGAGTGCTGCGTATTGTAGAGAGATGAGAGTGCGGTGTATTGTAGAGAGATGAGAGTGCTGCGTATTGTAGAGAGATGAGAGTGCTGCGTATTGTAGAGAGATGAGAGTGCTGCGTATTGTAGAGAGATGAGAATGCGACGTATTGTAGAGAGATGAGAGTGCGACGTATTGTAGAGAGATGAGAGTGCTGTGTATTGTAGAGAGATGAGAATGCTGCGTATTGTAGAGAGATGAGAGTGCGGCGTATTGTAGAGAGATGAGAATGCTGTGTATTGTAGAGAGATGAGAGTGCTGCGTATTGTAGAGAGATGAGAATGCTGTGTATTGTAGAGAGATGAGAGTGCTGCGTATTGTAGAGAGATGAGAATGCGACGTATTGTAGAGAGATGAGAGTGCGACGTATTGTAGAGAGATGAGAGTGCGGCGTATTGTAGAGAGATGAGAGTGCTGTGTATTGTAGAGAGATGAGAATGCTGCGTATTGTAGAGAGATGAGAGTGCGGCGTATTGTAGAGAGATGAGAGTGCTGTGTATTGTAGAGAGATGAGAGTGCTGCGTATTGTAGAGAGATGAGAGTGCTGCGTATTGTAGAGAGATGAGAGTGCGGCGTATTGTAGAGAGATGAGAGTGCTGCGTATTGTAGAGAGATGAGAATGCTGCGTATTGTAGAGAGATGAGAATGCTGTGTATTGTAGAGAGATGAGAGTGCTGCGTATTGTAGAGAGATGAGAGTGCTGCGTATTGTAGAGAGATGAGAGTGCGGCGTATTGTAGAGAGATGAGAATGCTGCGTATTGTAGAGAGATGAGAGTGCTGCGTATTGTAGAGAGATGAGAGTGCGGCGTATTGTAGAGAGATGAGAGTGCTGCGTATTGTAGAGAGATGAGAATGCTGCGTATTGTAGAGAGATGAGAATGCTGTGTATTGTAGAGAGATGAGAATGCGACGTATTGTAGAGAGATGAGAGTGCGGCGTATTGTAGAGAGATGAGAGTGCTGCGTATTGTAGAGAGATGAGAATGCTGCGTATTGTAGAGAGATGAGAGTGCTGCGTATTGTAGAGAGATGAGAGTGCTGCGTATTGTAGAGAGATGAGAATGCTGCGTATTGTAGAGAGATGAGAGTGCTGCGTATTGTAGAGAGATGAGAGTGCTGCGTATTGTAGAGAGATGAGAATGCTGTGTATTGTAGAGAGATGAGAGTGCTGCGTATTGTAGAGAGATGAGAGTGCTGCGTATTGTAGAGAGATGAGAGTGCGGCGTATTGTAGAGAGATGAGAATGCTGTGTATTGTAGAGAGACAAGAGTGCGGTCTCCGCTCTCAGGCTCTCATCAGTGATGTCTCCGCTCTCATGGTCTCATCAGTGATGTCTCCTTTTATTCTCTGATCCTGAAGATTAAAGGTACAATGCTGCAATTCTGACTTCAAAGCCCTGTGATCATACAGGACGGGCGCACTGTGCGTCATCCAGAGTCTGGTTACAGAATAGCTGAGATTTAGTAGCAGGTTGCACATACTGTTACTGTGATATTACCCCTGCCCCACCATCCACCCCCGGCCAATACAATGGCCTGACACACAATGAGCTCCCTTCTGATGGGCGGTCTGTATAAGAAGACTAATTTCATATTGTTATTTTACCAGCGTTTTGCGCAGGCGCAGTAGAAAAATCATTGGGAAAATGGCCGCCGCACTATTTTCCAAAAGTTGCACACACGTTACGATATTCAGCATCTAGTGATATTTAGCAATGCAGATACTCACAGCTGTGGAGGGTCCTGATAGAGACTCATAGGAAAGTGGAAGGTCTTTGTAGAGACTCACAGCTGCGGAGGGTCCTCGTAGAGACTCACAGCTGCGGAGGGACCTCGTAGAGACTCACAGCTTTGGAGGGTCCTCGTAGAGACTCACAGGGAAGTGGAAGGTCCTCATAGAGACTCACAGCTGCGGAGGGTCCTCGTAGAGACTCTTAGCTGCGGAGGGTCCTCGTAGAGACTCACAGCTGTGGAGGGTCCTCGTAGAGACTCACAGGGAAGTGGAAGGTCCTCATAGAGACTCACAGGGAAGTGGAAGGTCCTCATAGAGACTCACAGCTGCGGAGGGTCCTCGTAGAGACTCACAGCTGCGGAGGGTCCTCGTAGAGACTCACAGCTGCGGAGGGTCCTCGTAGCGACTCACAGGGAAGTGGAAGGTCCTCATAGAGACTCACAGCTGCGGAGGGTACTCGTAGAGACTTACAGCTGCTGAGGGTCCTCGTAGAGACTCACAGCTGTGGAGGGTCCTCGTAGAGACTCACAGGGAAGTGGAAGGTCCTCATAGAGACTCACAGCTGCTGAGGGTCCTCGTAGAGACTCACAGGGAAGTGGAAGGTCCTCATAGAGACTCACAGCGGCAGAGGGTCCTCGTATAGACTCACAGGGAAGTGGAAGGTCCTCATAGAGACAGCTGCGGAGAGTCCTCGTAGAGACTCACAGGGAAGTGGAAGGTCCTCATAGAGACTCACAGCTGCGGAGGGTCCTCGTAGAGACTCTTAGCTGCGGAGGGTCCTCGTAGAGACTCTTAGCTGCGGAGGGTCCTCGTAGAGACTCACAGCTGTGGAGGGTCCTCGTAGAGACTCACAGGGAAGTGGAAGGTCCTCATAGAGACTCACAGCTGCGGAGGGTCCTCGTAGAGACTCACAGATGCGGAGGGTCCTCGTAGAGACTCACAGCTGCGGAGGGTCCTCGTAGAGACTCACAGCTGCGGAGGGTCCTCGTAGCGACTCACAGGGAAGTGGAAGGTCCTCATAGAGACTCACAGCTGCGGAGGGTACTCGTAGAGACTTACAGCTGCTGAGGGTCCTCGTAGAGACTCACAGCTGCGGAGGGTCCTCGTAGAGACTCACAGGGAAGTGGAAGGTCCTCATAGAGACTCACAGCTGCTGAGGGTCCTCGTAGAGACTCACAGGGAAGTGGAAGGTCCTCATAGAGACTCACAGCTGCAGAGGGTCCTCGTATAGACTCACAGGGAAGTGGAAGGTCCTCATAGAGACTCACAGCTGCGGAGAGTCCTCGTAGAGACTTACAGCTGCTGAGGGTCCTCGTAGAGACTCACAGCTGCGGAGGGTCCCCGTAGAGACTCACAGGGAAGTGGAAGGTCCTCATAGAGACTCACAGCTGCGGAGGGTCCTCGTAGAGACTCAAAGGGAAACGGAGGGGGAATGATTCAGACGTGGTCACTAGTTACGCAGGTGACCAATCATCGGGCGACTCAGGCACTATACGTACACGTGGCGATATAATTGCGCCTACACTTGCTGCGAGGATTTATTCGCAAGTGATGGACAGATTGTTGATTGTAGTTGTCAGAGCTTGATGAGTTTAGTTCCCTGTATTAGTGTATGGGCCTGGCGGGTCATCAGGAGGCACCTGTGATAGTCCGGCCCTGAGAGATGCCACTCTCACCTGCCGCTGTATAAATGGCGGACAGACCCCCCCTCCCCCCCATATGCTCTCTCTCCGGGGTCTCTCCGGGGTAGGGGGCGCCATGTGTCAGGCACACAGGCTACGTGCTCTATTACAGATAACTCCAGAACCGCTTATTAGCGTAATGCAGAGACGTCCCAGCCGCTGAATGACCCCCATTGTCTCATTACTCTGATAAATGGTCGCTGCGCTGTCCAGGAGAGAGAACGCTGGGCTAAAAATAACTCCGGACTGGATACCGTGTGGATGTAGCCACCCGGAGACACTCGTACAGTATGCTGTAAGGGACCGCGACATACATTCCCCAAATATGGCGGACAACGACTAGATGGGACAAATGGTGACGCTGACATCCTGGGAGGGGGGGGTGCTTAGCACTGCACCCCACACTGCACACCGTGCACAACAGAGACCAGGCTACGCCACTGATTCATGTCTGTACACAGATGATTCGCGATGTTCTAGGCTACGGAGCTGCTAGTGTTACAGTATCGAGTGACACACGGAGACGCCGCCGGAACCATCGCAGACTCAATCGCAGCATATACACAACAATCAGGAACATCGATGTTAGAGGTTGGTCTATGGCTGTGCAGACAGGACACAGCGGTAGCGACGAAAGCGCCATGTCTTTGTATGTACGAGCTCGCAGCCGGCAGCAGAAAATGGCCACAACACACCTACACTTCCCAACCACTCCCCACTACAGCTCCATACGGCCCCTTCCTGTGAAATCATTGTGAGTGGGGTGGCAGCGGCACCTTGGCACGTGCGCAGTCTGCTGATATCCGCTCTGTTGCAGCGAAGGGAATTGGTGCAGACTCGCATCTCAGAGGCTAGGAGGGGTTCCCGCACGTGGCAAGGGACAAGCGGGCAAGAGATAGATGTGGGACATGGATTAGACGTAGTATGGCTGCCATGTATCTAGGAATCCTCTACACAGAGATTGTCTCGTATGGGGAGGGAGGTGTCTGGTAATCCCGCAGCATGAGGTGCGGAGTCAGTGATGTCTCTCTCGGTGCCTCAGTCCACCCACCAGCCTGCCTCCCCGGTGTATTGCTAGGAAAGAGAACCCTACTCTGACTCTGCGCTATGACCACCGAATGCCAGAGACCCGACCTCTGACCTCGTGTTCTACTGCGCAGTCAGACAGTGTGTCTTCAGCTCTATCATCCATGCTGACAGGATGAGCCCCTGACACATAACATGGTATCACAGAGGCCAGTGACCAGGGGAGGACTGGAAGACTTGTCAAGTAACAGCCTGAGGACCTTTGTGTTTCAAGAACTGTTCACAAGCAGATCTGCCTCTTCAATCCACCACATCTGTAGCGGCAGGTCTACCCCCCTGTTACTCCGAATTCTCCAATGTATTCAGCAAATAGGCCGCAGATTCTTTGACTCCACACCGGGAGTGGGACTGACAACTTAATTTCAGGGAGGACCCCTCCTCGTGGTTGTACTTACCCTCTTTCCCTGCCAGAGACCCAAGCCATGTCGGAATATATCAAGGAGAACTTACAACAAGGGTTTACCTGGCCATTCTCCTCTCCAGCGGGTGCAGTTTTTTTCTTTGTGAATAAAAAGGATGGTGGATTGCGCCCTTGTATTGACTATCAGGCCCTGAAGGACATTACGGTTAAGAATAGATACCCTCTGCCACTCATCACTGAGCTGTTTGACAGGGTTTGTGGGGGAATTGTTTTCACTAAACTCAATCTCGGGGGAGCGTATAACATCATCCACAATCATGCAGGTGGTGAGTGGAAGACGGCCTTCAATACATGAGACGGGTACTATAAGTACCTGGTTATGACCTTCAGCCTTGGCAAAGCACCTGCTGTCTTCCAACATTTCGGAAATGAGATCTTCCGAGATTTTTTCTATAAAAGTGTGGTGGTCTACTTGGACAATATACTCATATTCACTTGTACAGAAAGATTGGGAAATGTATTTTCGAAGTACCATCCATTCCCTTACTGTGTTATATATAAGTACCATCCATTCCCTTACTGGGTTATATAATTTCTGGAGCTGAAATTCTCATGGATCCAGAGAAACTACAGGCGATACATTCATGGACAGTTCCAACAACGCTAAAAGCAATCCAGCGCTTCCTTGTCTTTGAACAGGGGAGGCTGATGCCACTTTTCAACAGCTCAAGCAGGGCTTTATCAAAGCTCCCATTTTCCTAAACAGCCTGATGTAACCTGACCGTTCATTTTGGAAGTGGATGCTTCCACCACTGGGGTTGGGGCTGTCCTATCTCAAAGATCTGAGGACAGGAAGCTTTATCCCTGCAGCTTCTATTCCCAAAAAGTTCTCCTGGTGCAGAGAAATTATGCTATTGGCAAGTAAGAACTCCTCACTATTAAACTTGTCCTGGAGGAATGGCGTTACTTATTGGAGGAAGTTTGTTATCCAATCACAATTCTGACCGTTCACAAGAATCTCTTTTACCTCAAGGACGCACATTGCTTGAATACTCGTCAAGCTTGCTGGGCCATGTTTTTCTCTAGATTTGACTACCGGCTACACTATAAGGCTGATGCTCTGTCACACTCACTAGAGTCAGAGGAGCCCAACTATCACACCCGGCAACCCATTCTCGATCCATCAACTTTTTGGCCGTTCAAGCTACTACATCACCTCCAGTAGGTAAATCCTTTGTTGCTTCCAATCTGCATAAGAGTCTCTTGGAATGGGCGTATGCATCAAAGTTTTCCAGTCATACAGGTTTTCAAAAGACCCTCAAGTTCCTTCAACGTTCTTCTTGGTGGCCTACTATGAAGTCTGACATTCCAGCCTATATCGCTTCGTGTGTAAAGTACACCCAGCATAAGACTCCAAGACAGTTTCCCTCATGTCAGCTCCAGCCTCTTTTAAATCATCATCAGCCCTGGACCCATAGTTCCATGGACTTCATTACCGACCTGCCGCTCTCCCAAGGTTTCAACACCATCTGGGTAATTGTAAATTTTGTTTCCTTGACTGGCTTGCTGTCCACTCCTCGTTTAGCATCCCTCTCCATCCATGAGATCTTCAAACTTCATGGGTTGCCTTTTGAGATTGTCTTTGAAAGAGGAATTCAGCATATTGCCAGGTTTTGGAGGGCCTTGTGTGCAGATCAAGCTAAAGTTCTCTTCAGCCTACCACCCGGAATCCAACGGTCAGGCTGAGAGGGTCAACAAAGACTTAGAGCCCTTTCTTAATCTTTACATTTCCTCTTCCCAGGATAATTGGTCTGAACTCTTACCGTGGGCCGAATTCGCTCACAACTTCCTTTTCCACTGCTCTTCTCAGACTACTCCTTTCCATGAGGTATATGGATGTCAGCCCAGGATCTCTGAGTTTCAGACAATATCTACACAGGGAGTTCCAGCTGCTGATCTCTCCAACACTTTTCTGGAATTTGGAAGTAGGTGAGGTCTTCCTTATTGAAGACTTCCTGTTAGTATAAAGATTCGCTGACTGGAGACGTCATGCTGTACCAAGTCTCAGTCAACGGGATTTGGTGTGGCTGTCTACGTGAAATCTTAAGCTCCCTCCATGAAGTACGCCCCTCACTACATTGGTCCCTTTCCTGTGGAGAGAGTTCTTAATCCAGTGGCTGTCATGTTCAAGTTACCATCCTTCCTTTGAATCCCAAATTCCTTTCATATTTGACTTCACAAACCGTTGGTGCTCAATTACTTTCATTCTGCCTTGCCTCCAGCACCCAAGATCAAGATGCAGCGAGGTTCTGAATTCAAAGATGACAGAATCTTGGATTCTTGCAGTAGGTTCGGACACTTGCAGTGTTTAATTGATTGGAAAGGTTATGGCCAAGAAGAAAGATCCTGTATTCATGCCTCGGATGTTGCTGCTTCTCGTCTGAAACGAGCTTTCCACAACAAGTTTCCTCACAAGCCCAAGAGGTGTCCAGTGTCCACCGGAAAGGAGGTGGTGGTGGGGGGAGGGGGGGGGGGGTGTACTGTCACGGCCCCAGGGGATGCTGCTGAGGTAAGTCCATGTTTTCTACCTGTCAGGCCACTTGTGAGGGCCCAGTGTGCTTTGGCAGCCCCGTGGCGTGCTTTTTGCACGGCCGCAGTAGTCTGCAATTGGGGCTGGGTCATCTGTGTGCGAATCTCCTGCCGGCCCAGCAGATTAGTGTCAGCTGACCAGTCACTGACCAATTCCGTGCAGCCTGAGTGTCAGCTGACACTCCCAGCCAGTCCTGTGTCAATTCTATGAGAAGGAATTATATCCGTCCACCCAGGTTCCAGGTCAACATCACTCCAGCCACCAGTAACTCTGACACAGGTCCGGAGACATCCGCACACCAAATCCAGATGGTCCCCTCGCAGGCTCACTCGCCACCGGGATACTAAAGGGAGTAGTTGTTGACGTGGATAGTGAAAGTGCCATCCCACCGGCCTAGCTCCCCCGCCTGACATCAGAGGTCCTTTAGCCCACTTGGATCTATCATGTACCATGCACCTATGCAGTCAGTGACAGTGTGCCCGGCTCCTGATCCTCAGTTATTGTATGTAGCTGCTGAGAGTTGAGGCCCATAAATCCTGGTGGATCTGCAGCACTGCCCACCAGGGTCGCGACAGGAGGGGTCAAAGGGGACACCTGTACCGGGCCTCAAGGTTTCTGTTGCCGGCCCTGCTGCACACCCTCATGTGCCAAACCCACATTTTAAAACTAAAGAAAAGAAAAAACTGATTAAAATGCATGTTGGCCAGGGGGGCTTGAAAGAGGGGGTTTGCGGGTATTTACCCCCTTTGCCTCTCCTTAATCCGGCACTGGACAAACCCCACCCCTAGTAACACTAAACAGGTACCTTATTGGTTATCTCCCTTATCTGACAACTAAGGTGCTGATTTATCAAAGTTTTATTATACGCAACGAGTTTTAAAGCTCGTCACATAATGAATCAGCTCCTGTTGTGTTTAAAATATGACAGTTAGAAGCTGATTGGCTGAAGCACCATTTCTCATACTATGATAAAATTCATTGATAAATCAGCCCCTAAACATTAACTCCAAACTGCCCTGCAGCTAATGCCCCAAAACCTCCACTGTCTCGGGTTGAAAAATATGTTCCGCAGGTAAAATGCCCTCTGTACGGTGGAATACAGCGGCAGATATTCTACCTACAGAACTGTCAGTGCCCTTAACCACTGAGCCACACAGTGTAGCAGCCTTTGTTCACTGATATTATTTCATGTACTAGAGGCTTACGATGTTCTCAGAGTACAATTCCCGTTCTCCTCCCAGACACGTTGTGACTGTCTATGTCACAGATAAATGGATTGTCAGCTCTGCTGATGAGTGGATGCTCCTGTGAATAAGCCCCAGTAACATGAGACCGGCGACTGCGCGATGCGTCCCTGAGACTCCTCTGGCAGCAGGGTAATTGCAGCAGCTGTGTTTCCGGAGCTCTGACAGTTCCATGGAGAAGTTAATTGTTTGTGAGGACAGATGAGAATCTGGTAGTTCGCGGTGAGAACAGGCATGGCGCTCAGGGTGCAGTCACTCAGTAGCAGCCCCCCCCCCCCCCTGCAGACACACAGATTCATAAACTTCACACATCAGATGCATTCGTACGCGACTCAAGCACACTTATTTTAGTAAATAAAGACACGACAAACGTAATTGGCGTGAAAGGGGTCAGCTTTTTATTTTGACTGAGAGGAAGGCCTATAGTATTCTAAAACTAAGAATGCAGACTTCCCTCTCTAACTAAGGTGGCGGGGAGAAGAACGGTTAAACATGATAAACGTAACATGGGTGATCAAAATTATAGGACAAAAAAATGAGCAATAAAAACATATGTGAGAGGGTGCTTTCTGCTCCAGATGTTCCGGGATCGGCCTCCTGCCTCCATCCCGAGCAATAAAAACATATGTGAGAGGGGGCTTTCTGCTCCAGATGTTCCGGGATCGGCCTCCTGCCTCCATCCCGAGCAATAAAAACATGTGAGAGGGGGCTTTCTGCTCCAGATGTTCCGGGATCGGCCTCCTGCCTCCATCCCGAGCAATAAAAACATATGTGAGAGGGGGCTTTCTGCTCCAGATGTTCCGGGATCGGCCTCCTGCCTCCATCCCGAGCAATAAAAACATATGTGAGAGGGGGCTTTCTGCTCCAGATGTTCCGGGATCGGCCTCCTGCCTCCATCCCGAGCAATAAAAACATGTGAGAGGGGGCTTTCTGCTCCAGATGTTCCGGGATCGGCCTCCTGCCTCCATCCCGAGCAATAAAAACATGTGAGAGGGGGCTTTCTGCCCCAGATGTTCTGGAATCGGCCTCCTGCCTCCATCCCGAGCAATAAAAACATATGTGAGAGGGGGCTTTCTGCCCCAGATGTTCCGGGATCGGCCTCCTGCCTCCATCCCGAGCAATAAAAACATATGTGAGAGGGGGCTTTCTGCTCCAGATGTTCCGGGATCGGCCTCCTGCCTCCATCCCGAGCAATAAAAACATGTGAGAGGGGGCTTTCTGCTCCAGATGTTCCGGGATCGGCCTCCTGCCTCCATCCCGAGCAATAAAAACATGTGAGAGGGGGCTTTCTGCCCCAGATGTTCTGGAATCGGCCTCCTGCCTCCATCCCGAGCAATAAAAACATATGTGAGAGGGGGCTTTCTGCCCCAGATGTTCCGGGATCGGCCTCCTGCCTCCATCCCGAGCAATAAAAACATATGTGAGAGGGGGCTTTCTGCTCCAGATGTTCCGGGATCGGCCTCCTGCCTCCATCCCGAGCAATAAAAACATATGTGAGAGGGGGCTTTCTGCTCCAGATGTTCCGGGATCGGCCTCCTGCCTCCATCCCGAGCAATAAAAACATGTGAGAGGGGGCTTTCTGCTCCAGATGTTCCGGGATCGGCCTCCTGCCTCCATCCCGAGCAATAAAAACATATGTGAGAGGGGGCTTTCTGCTCCAGATGTTCCGGGATCGGCCTCCTGCCTCCATCCCGAGCAATAAAAACATATGTGAGAGGGGGCTTTCTGCTCCAGATGTTCCGGGATCGGCCTCCTGCCTCCATCCCGAGCAATAAAAACATATGTGAGAGGGGGCTTTCTGCTCCAGATGTTCCGGGATCGGCCTCCTGCCTCCATCCCGAGCAATAAAAACATATGTGTGAGGGGGCTTTCTGCCCCAGATGTTCCGGGATCGGCCTCCTGCCTCCATCCTGAGCAATAAAAACATATGTGAGAGGGGGCTTTCTGCTCCAGATGTTCCAGGATCGGCCTCCTGCCTCCATCCCTAGCAATAAAAACATATGTGAGAGAGGGCTTTCTGCCCCAGATGTTCCAGGATCGGCCTCCTGCCTCCATCCCGAGCAATAAAAACATATGTGTGAGGGGGCCTTCTGCCCCAGATGTTCCGGGATTGACCTCCTGCCTCCATCCTAGACATCGGAAATCCAAGCTCCAAGGCCAGGGGTCGACCTTCTGCCACTACCCCTGCCCACCAACAGTTGTAGGGACGGAGGTACGCTCTGCCCCTACGGGGTGAAAATTGGGCCTCCGGCCCCGATATCCACATATGTTTATTATCTATCATATGGGCCCTCCAGGTACGGTGGTGCCCATCAATTAATTATAAGACTATAAAATTACCTAAAAGTTCACCCGAACTTACTAACATTCAACTCCTTAAGTTAAACTAAAATAACCGTTCAGAAACCGGCCAACTGCCAGGTTACCATCCTGCCACCGCCACCGAACCCGAAACTCAACTCAACTACACAAAGCATACTACAAAGCTAAACGGACCTCAGTCAATACCCGAAATATGTCCTCCAAAAAGATCAACATACCCGCCGGTGACAAATGCACCCCATCTGACCAGTACTGCGTCGGATCACGGAAGAAGATTCTCCCGTGCGACACGACCAGCCCGCCGTGCTGGAGGACGACCACTAAATTGACCCGCCTCCGAACCAGGTCAATTGCCCCGGGGTTAAAAGCTCCGCGCCATGACCTCCTAGGGACAATGTCCGACCAGAGGACAAGGCAAAATGGCCAGTCTGCTATAAGCTCCAGCAATTGACGCCTGATTTCAAGGCGAATGTCGAGCCCAGTGCGGCGTACCAGATTATTGCCACCCACATGTAGTACCAGAAAAGCGGAAATCCAAATCGCCCGACTGCCGACCGCAGCCAATCCCGCAGACCGCCACAGCGGAGGCCTCTACGCCCCAACCAGCGCATGGCCTGCAGCTCCGGAATCCGCAAGCCATTGCCGACACCAACACCAACAGCCGGTATATGTAGGAATGGCCGACAATCCATACAAATTGCAGATCTAACCGCCTTCCTGCAAGAGAAGTGTGTAACGGGATTAGTAAACGGATTATAGACAGCATGGGGAAAAATGTTCAGCCTAACCTGCTTCCCTAACAGGGTGGGATGGGGTCGCCCAATTTGACTTGAGGCAAAAACGCAAAACTTCCATCAGCCGGCAAAAGCCGTAATTAAAACCAACGATAAAACAAAAATTCCTCAAGGCCCCCGCAATCGCAAAGTGCAACTGCGACGATCAGCTAATCCTCAAATGGGTGCACTGGGAGGAAAAGGGCTGATATAGCGTCTGACTGCACCAGACCTCCACCTACCCAGTGCCCGGACATCGACTTCGGACCAACACGCTGCAGCGGCCGCAGAAGCAGCGCCGATGCGGAAAGAGTGAGTCCCATAGTCGGCCAGAGACAGACCCAGGTACAAAATACAACTCCCCAAAACTGACCGGTCAATGGGGAACCGTCACTATGGACGAGCCACCCATCAGGTGATGGAGGCCGTATGGCCGAATAAGCCCTGGCTGCAATAACCGGACAAATGCCCCATTCGAACCCACTGCCCCCTGCCAACCACGTCAATCTTAGAGCGCTGAATCCTACACCACAAACCGTCGGGGCGTACGACGACATGGCTCGTCAGCATTGGGGAGGCAGTTGTCTGAGAAATGGACACCAGCTCGCCCACCCTGAACACTCCTGGAAAAGGCCATCGTAAAGGCCGTCATGAAGAGGTGAACGTCATATCCCGAAAAGCAAATACTCCGCAGGGATCCTAAAATCCGCCTCAACAAAGACCCGTTGATCGGCCGGAGTTTGTCCAACAGGGGCGGGACTGCCCGTGCCCATCCTTTCAACACCCTCCTGAGGAAAAAGGACTTAGTAAAATCCCGTTCCCCCTGAAGTCGCAGAAAGTATGATATACCCGCCAGCACCTGACCGACATACGCTTGCGATCTCCCGGCAGTATAAAAAGCCCAGACGTAATCTAAAAGTAATTGGTGAGAGGTCTTACCACTATGGCCCCTCTCCAGAAGGTAGCAACTCCTCCTGTCCCTGGTCTGTCGCAGTCCTTGATCCCATGGCCTCCGCCACATCTGATGCAGGAGTGATGAAAACGACACCCCCCCCAAGTCACATTGGGCATTATTGAATGCAAAGCATTTTCCATGCCCCGCGCACGAAGGACCCGCTTGAAAGCCGGTAGAGCGAGAGCCAGGCTGCTTCGCCCATCGTCTTGCAGTATCGCCTTCCTCATTGCCCCCGGAGCCCTGTGTCAGCTCCATGTACAATTCTACATCCTTTTTCCCGAAATTGTAGATCTCATGACCGTGCTGTTTGCGCCGGAAGTCCTCATCGTAATATCGCCAAGCCGACCCTTTGTACTTATGGTACAGAACGTGGATAAGGAACTGATAGCGCACTAAGTTCATGTGTTCGTCCAGGCGCATCTCTAAATAACACGCCGCAAAGATTAACATGGACCTAACCCAATTCGGATAGGAGCACAAAGCCTCCTCGCTGCCCTGGCCTTTTTTCCTAGCCGCAAGCAAGGCTTTACGATCAGCACTAGTGAGTGTGAAAATATTGACGTATCGACCTTTACGAATCCGGTCCCGGGGCCTCAGACCACGTTGTACTGCCATGTTAGCGCAGTGAACGGTGTCCGACTCAACCGACACTTGTGAGGCAGAAGAGCCTGAATACCTGCGCTCGCGCCTTTTGCAGCATTTGACCCTGTGCACTCTGCCGTCGGAGGATACCCCTTCTGAAGATGTGGAGGCAAGGGAAAATTCCGCACCCCGACGCCTATGCCGTTTTCTACTGCGCTTGCTTGAACCCCTATGTGTACTTCTACCCCCACTAGAGGAGTGGGACTGCGTACTTGATCCCAATCCGCTACCGGGGCTAACCGCACTCCCTCAGGACCACTCGGGGTCCGAGGAAGACTCACCTGCCCGAGAGGCTACATCGTCCGTTCCTGCACCCTCCAGATGACTTGCTGAAGTACCGGCTGTCTCTATTCCTGTCCTGACGCCCGTAGCTGGGGAGACAAAAGAGACATCGTACCCATGCACCCCAACTGTTCGCGCAGGCGTAGCGAGCAGCGGGGCTGGCGGTCTGGCCGTTCCACCAGAGGACGGGAGTGGCGTGAGAGTTTGCGCGATGCTGTCAGCCATGGATGCGGTGGCCGGCCCTTGTCTCCCTGGTGCGATGAATAACAAGGGAGCAACTGCTGACACGATTGCGGCACAAATGGCGGACAAAACGGAGGCATCGACAAAGAGTGTAGCCGCCGTTGCTGGCGCTCTGAGCTCCGACACTGCACATGTGTCCCGCTCCCGACGAGAGGTTTGCAAACCACCTGTTGGAAGCAAAGACCCGGACGAGCCCTCGCTGTCAGTTATCGCGGTGTCTCCGTACCCCTCTGACAAGCTCAGCCTGGCACGTTGGCGCTACGACCTCCTCCTATCCCTTGGTCTCAGCACCAGATTCCTGAGCGCTGTGACTGCTATCAAGACGCAGCGCACCTTTCCGACTGTGGGCTGTCTGCCGCAGCGTCCGGAGTAGAAAGCTGCCCCCGGCTGGGCCTAGATAATGCGCTGACTGCCTGCACACGCCGGCCCCCTAAGGGGGTACCGACCCGCAGCTGCACCTCCTGTCTGTGACCGGCCGAGATAATGCAGGCATGTCGGCCGGCATTACTATGTGCCGCGCATGCACCCCCAGAATGGCCTGGTGCCACGGGTCCATCCCACCGTGGATACATTAGTATCAGCCCCAGCGTGGCCGACCAGACCGTGCCTCCTGAGGGACCTCCCTGCGAGGGCTGACGGTGTCACCGGCCCATCAGCAGCAGGACGGGTGCGTCGCCCCGTCCTACTGTGGGCGGCCGCCATGCGGCCCTGCGCCTGGACATAAAGATCCCCAGTGTGTCCTGCCTGATTAGGCCTCATGTGGGCTCCCCTGCCATGGACCGGCGACTGGGCTAGATGCAGTAGGGTGTGCGCGCTGGCCGGACCCAACGCGGCTGGCCTCCGCGCGACCCTGCGTCCGCTCATTGGAGTGGGTGAGCTGCACCTGTGGGCTGCGTGGACTGCCCCCCCTTGGCAGAAGCACATTGCTGCGCTGCGGGGCGGGAGCGCTGTCTGGGCCGTTCAGGCATAGCGCGGCCACCCCCCGCTCTGACAAGCAGCTGCAGTAACGTCTGAATGCTTGCCCGAGCAGGCCACCCCTGCTGCCCACGAACTCCCGGTGTCTCGTCTTCTGCCTCCGGCGGGGCCGGAGACAGAGATTGTGCCCGGAGGGGAGCACGAGCAGGTGCCCAAGCCCGGCCGAGGACGCCAAGTGACTCACATGCTACAGGCATGCCCCGACTCAGCCGGAACACGGAGGAGTCCAATAACCGAGTAGGCAGGCCCGCGCTGCGTCTGGGTCTGGCGGCCATTGATAAACACACAAGGGCACTGTATAATAGAATGGAGAAATAGGAAAAGGGGGAAAAGTAGGATAGAAGGAGGTAGAACAGGGGTAGGAAGTAGAAGATACAGGGCGGGATGTACTATCCTTTGCCCCCGCGTTAAGTGCTGCTTTCTCTCCGTTCACACTCACCGCTCCGCTGCCCGCCGCGATAGTAGAACTCCGTGGCCGCGGCGGTGATGAGGAGGGAGAGGGAAATAAGAAAGCAGATGGGGGAGTTAAAGGGGAAGCAGCGGAGCGGTGAGTGTGAACGAGAGAAAACGTCACTTAATGCGGGGGCGTAGGATAGTACATCCCGCCCACAGAGAGAAGTATAGATGAGGAAGGGCAGAGAGAAATAGGATAGCTTGAAAGAAGCAAAATGGTTAAAAGGAAACACTGGTAGTAGGTAAATAGTGTACCACCACAAAACTGGAAAGAGGCCGGATGTCCTAGATCTGAAGTCTATATGTATGTCAGACCAGCCCCTAATCACAATCCAGCCAATCACAATCCTGAAAGATTTCCTTACGTTCCTCCCACAAAACCTTAACCCCTTCCATACCACAGTGATGCATTAAGAGGCGTGCAGCAAGCCCTGACGGTGAGTTTATGCTGCTCGGTCACATTACATGTCCTACACAGTCTTGTGCAGTAACGTACCACACACTCCAACTGGACCTTTATTTATGGTCTGTACAGGCCAAAAAGGGCTTTGTACCGATTGTTGACTCCAAATTAACATTGAAAGTATAGAAAAAGGGCGCGTGGCCATGCCCCTTTCCCCGTAGACCACCCCCCATTTCCTAATTTCTACCGCTTTACATGTGTAAAATGTTTGAGTGTATGACATAATTACCCACTCTCTTGGGATGACTCCCTCCCCCCGAAAATAGTGGGTAAGTGTCCCAGATTCACCAGCACCCCACCACCAAGCAAAGTGGGCGTGCCGGTCTCTGGTGATGCGATTAATGCTGATTTGTGTCCTCGTAGCCACCCCTGCTGTACAATGCTAGTAATCTTGACACTGCATAGTGGGGGGGGGGCGTGGCTGCGATGACATGATTGTGAAACCACACCCCCACCCACAGCCTCTTCTGCTTTGTCATATCCCCTCCCAAACCGCTGTGCCGAGCTGGGGATGATTCAGAGGTAGATGTACAGTAAAAGGACACGCAGCGGTGGCTATGGGCGGTAGCTCGTCGGCGAGTCTATATAAATACCGCTACAAAGTCCTGCCCGTGGGGTATATTTACTAAGATTCATATTTGTGTCGATTTGGTGGGAGTTTCATCTCAAATTGTATCGGTCGTGTTTTTTTTCCACTTTTTGAATAAAGTGCATGTAATTTACTAATCTGCCGAGATGTGATTTTTCGTGTTTTCCGATGTCGATGTAATTCGTATTTTACACATGGCTTTTACGGTCGATTTTTGTGTTTTCGTCCGTAATTTCCAGATTTTTATTACAGATTCGTACTTAGCATTCGCGGCAGTGTTTGTTTTAATTTTGCGGTCGTATTTTTCACTACTTTTGTTTTTGTCACTCGAACGTGATTGGTCGTTTGTGATGGAAGAGTGTCTGTGCTGCTTAGTATAAATACACCCCAAACCGGACGGACCTCGTGGGTTTAGCTAGTGGAGAGGTGAGAGATAGTGGTGTGTGCTGTTGAGTTGGATAGTGTTGGTGAATGGTGTGTGGTGTGTAGTGGTAGTGGAGGAGTGTGTTTGTGTTTTTTTTTCTTAGTGTTATTTGTTGTTTGTGTCAAATATGTCTCAGTCAGAGGTCAGTGAGGAGGAGGAGGTGAGTGAGGTGGAGGTGTTGAGTGATACGGAGGGGGTGAGTGAGAGGGAGGAGGTGAGTGAGGCTGAGGGTGTTAGTGAGAGGGAGGAGGTGAGAGAGGCGGAGGGGATGAGTGAGGTGGAGGTGTTGAGTGAGACGGAGGGGGTGAGTGAGAGGGAGGAGGTGAGTGAGGCTGGGGGTGTTAGTGAGAGGGAGGAGGTGAGTGAGTCTGAGGGTGTTAGTGAGAGGGAGGAGGTGAGTGAGGCGGAGGGGGTGAGTGAGGTGGAGGTGTTGAGTGAGAGGGAGGAGGTGAGTGAGGCTGAGGGTGTTAGTGAGAGGGAGGAGGTGAGTGAGGCTGAGGGTGTTAGTGAGAGGGAGGAGGTTAGTGAGGTGGAGGGGGAGAGTAAGGTTGAGGAGGAGGGTGAGGTTGCTGCTGCGGCCTCCAGTGAGAGTGACAGTTAAATTTAGTTACGTTAAATTTAGTTACGCCGAAAAAGTTGCATTGGTGCGTGGGCTTGTGCGCCATCATCGCCAGCTCTTTGGCTGTGAGTCCTCAAAGGTCACATCTCGGCGAAAGAGTGTTCTTTGGGGTAAAGTTGTTGCCGCTGTGAACAGCGAGGTTGTGGTGAGAAAGACCGAGGACACGTGTTGTAAGCGCTTTTACGACATAAAGCGCGTGTCAAGGTGAAGATGGCCAAGGAGGCAAAGTCTGTACGCCAAACCGGGGGAGGCCATCCATTTATAGCAACATATGCTGAGTGGGAGGAGCCCGTGCGGACCTTAATTCCTGCTGAAGTGGTTGGTGCCGCTTATGTACGTGACTCCGTTCGGCCCAGGCTGGATGGTGAGTTGTGTAAAATATTTCTCACAAACATTTTTTATTTTTTATTTTATATTATTGTAACCCTACCCTCAATACCTTGAACGAGAGCTGTCTATGTATTCTATTAAGGGATGGTTACCTAATAGCTGTGCCTCCACTCAAGCTATGTGTAGTATTTAACTACCGTTAAGGCTTGCTTGAGTAAGCCTGATCGCTATCCTTAGGGGATGATTCCCTTATATCATAGATATATTATCTAATATACCTGTCTCTTTCTTCCAGGATCTTCAGATCAACTTCCAGACGGACCACACACACATGGAAAGTATAACACTTTAATGACCAGTACCAAATGGATTAAGTATACATTAACATTTCATCAATTACACATTCCCCTTTAAGTCATTAATCCATGCTAACCCCCGGTCAATTAGGCCTATACACAGTACCTGCATGCAATACAACAAATCCTTTTTCTTTTCAAGACACCCTTCGGTGTTAGAGTGACCCGGGTACTCTTAATATGATAGTGCACTATAAGGGCCCATAAACTTCCTAAAAATAACAGCAGTTAATACAGAATGTCTGACACTATGTTTTAGTATCAACTATCAGTTCTCCCTTCAGTTAAAGAGAAAGATGTTTGGCTCAGTCTACTTATGGTAGCGATTACTTTCTCCTATAAGGTTACTTATAGTTCCTCCTTGGCAGATAACAGAAAGTATCTATTTAGCTCATAGATAGTAACATCAACAGTTGATTACCAAGGAATCTGTATCCTTTCCTCAGTAAAAATGTTACTGTAGTTGTCCAGTATTAAACTAAACTCCTAAGAAGCTGGTATGATAAACCTTTGTTATGCTGCGTCCTTGTGTCCATTTGAAGTAGCTGATGCTTTCTATATTTCAGAGCATATATAGTTTTTCGATTCCTGTATGCCTCAAATTATTGTTGTCTCTTAGGATGAGTCTATATTAAATATATCTGCAAGAGATGGTTTCTCTTATCATAGTCACAGCGAGCTCAAATCCTTTAACTTTATAACTAATAGTCTCTTACGTGTCAGTCCTTCTTACGGGTTCACGAATATACATATAACACAGTTGTATTAAAGTGCCACAAGCTAGTCCTTGAATCGGGATGATATTCTAATCCTTTGTGGCTAAGAGGCTTTAACATCCATCCAATGTCACTGTAGTATGGCTACCTTTAATGTCCTTGACTCTAATTCTGCTAATTCAGGGGCATAAATACACACATTAGGTGGCAGCTTTAGGTGTTACTTTCTATTTAGCGCTGCGGAACAATGTCTCTGGCTCTCCTTTGACTGATGTGATGCTGATATATGGGGGAGCTTTAAAACTATTTATGAAGCGTTAAACAGTTCAAGTTTCACTCCACTCCTCCTGTTACATATATATACCCAGTGCTTTCTACCTTCTCCTTAGCACTATGATTAAGCCATACATGGAACTGTAATTATAGGTCACTCTGACTACTGTGACCCATTACTATCCTCCTGCTTATATGAAATTGACTATGTACAATAGTCACCTATGGCTTGCTGTGCTTAGTGTAGGGGTAATATAAATGGCTGGATTATGCACTCACACTTCTACCATCTAGTGATGCTGCTGCAGGATGCTCCCCCGACTCCTCCCTTACACTTACAGCCACACAGAATGGAGCCTCTGCTGCTGGTCCTGGCTTCTTTGTTGTGGCTGTCAGAGTCTGTGCCGGTAATAGGTAGGAAGGAACCCTCTCTGTCTCCCTGTCACAGATGTGCCCTTCCAATACTGCTGGGTGAGTTGACTAGCGCTGATGCCGGGTTCTATGAACAGTTCTGAGTCTCAATGCTGCTGTCACCACCTTTACAGTAAGGAAGCCCTATTCTGGCTACACACACTAAGCACCCTCCGGCCGCCGCAATGTATACCGCTCAGCTCTAATGCGGGCGACGGCCGGAGCAGCAAAAAACTATGTCCTCTCACCAAGGGATATGCAGTCTCTCTCTCAGCTACACTCACAGCACCTCTCCACCCCTCTCTAGTAGTCACATGACCCACTCTGAGGTGATGCCCCGCCCACTGGCAATCACCCCACTAGGTGATTGACAGTTAGGAGCACAAGGACATTAACCCTTTAGATACACTGTGAAACCATAAAATAAGCCTTCATTGTATTCACCACTACATTTACATCAATGTACATACAATTACATATATGTGAACTGTATTATTTACCTCAAAACATGCATACAGTATTACAACATCCATTAACTTTTAAATGAATAATATATATGCTTATACTCCATTTTAGTCACCATATTATAACTACCTCAGTATAAGTGTTGTTTAAACCCTAAATCAGGGTTACATTTCTCCCCCTGGTGCATTGTCACTGTTTAACATCTTTAGGTGCCAATGCACCATCTACCTTACTCACTATGCTAAAATAGTATATATTCATTCACATCCATTAGCAAGCCACCTCATCTCAACCATTTTAACTGTTGGCCAAATAGGGAGGGATGGAACTACATAGCCTTCATGCCTCCCAGGGATAGTGTTCTCTGATCGTGCTGGTTTCCCTTGCTCTTCTACACCTGATTTATTGACTTCTTTTAGTACTGGACTTCGGATGGAAGATTTAAGAGATTGTGCTAGGGTAAAGTTATCATGTACCTCACTACGATTTTCACTGAGACTAGTTTCTTTCTCTGACGAAGCTTCTAAAGTTATCAAGTCTTTAGCATCTGAATTTTCCGTTTCTTGATCCTGGGACTGATTTACTCTACCATTGAATCTCGAGAGAGGTCGGTAATGTAAGGTTGTAGAAGGATGACATGGAGCTGGATCTCTCCCTTGCCTTTGTTCTGAATATGCACTTCCTTCATCAACCACTTTTTCTCGTGGTTGATAACAATAACTGTATGATCCTCGTCGGTTTGGAGCAAATCGACTCCCTTTCACTGGTACTCCACCTATGCCAGTCACATTTGCTGCATGTACACCCTTTTTCCCTTCCAACACTTCAAATTCTACTTTCTCTCCATCTCCTACACTGTACAACAGTTTTAGGCGGTTATTCTTCGTTATGGATGTCCAATGTACAAATATGTCTTCTCCGGTGTCATGCCTTTTAATGAAGCCATAGCCTTTCTTCACATGGAACCATATTACTGTGCCAGTCATTTTAAGAGACATATACTGTGTCCCTTTACTATCAACTTTATTCATAGAAGATTGTCTCAGCAATATACCATCCACTACCTCAGTCTGTAATGCTATGTCCTTAGTATCCGGTCGCATAGAAAATTCATGGATACGGTCTTCAGGACAGTTGTTTAGGAAGTTGGCATCCTTGAGTATTTTATTCTCAGATTCTAGCTGAGACAGTCTTTCTTTCATTTCATTCAGACAAATATGATCCTCCTTTTCAGTTTCTTTACCCACTTCCAATAATTCAGACAACTCAGTTATTTTTGATTCCAGAGAATGAATATTGTCTTCCTGCTGCTGGTACATTATCAACTTTTGTTGCTCCTGATCCACTCTGGTTTGTCTTTCATCAGATGCCATGGTTTCCATCTCTCTCTGTATAAACCAAAGTTCTCTTTCAAGCTCTTTGTTCCTCTCATCAATTTTGGTGTTAAACATCTGTTCTTCTTTTAGCTTCCATCGGGTTTCATCTAGAACCTCCAACAACTGATAAATATGTTTAGACCTGTCCAGTGCTATATGTCTTATCACCTCTATCGGGGTCTGTAGATCCACTGGGCTATCTCTTCTTGTTGGTTCCTCAATGGAAGTTGGAAACAGGGAAAGCAGGTCCTTCTGTTGATCTTTTGGAAGAGCTAATACTAATTGTCCATGTTTCTTATAATCCTCAGCTATTTGCTTTAGCACAGTTTCTAATCTCTGTATACCTACATCTATCTTCACTTCCCCTGGAACTCTCTCTTTCAGTGGTAGAACATTCTTATCTCCTTTCATTCCATAATCCATGTTAGCGACCAAAGTATGAGCAAGGTTGTCACTAACACCTCCCTCACTATCCTTTAGGTGGGGATCAAGTTTGACTTTCTTGTCCTTTGATTTTTTCTTTCTCTTCTCCAACTCTACAGGGACATCTAATATTTTTTCATTTTTCACACCTAGGTTATTTACAAAAGTTCCCACAAACTTGCATGTCACCTCTTCCTTTAAGCCTGGTCCCTTATGGTACTCTTGTTTGTCCATACTTTTACATTCTCTATTGGCTTCAACTCTCCCAACTGATACAGCAATGGCTTTATGTCCAACCTTCTCCCTGTTCCTTTGCTTCTTTCCCATATTTGTATTTTATTTTTAGGGATGTGAGGACTTTATCAATAATAATTAATTGCAGCTGACACCTGTGGTGTAACAGGGCCTGAGTGTAACTTCTATCTCAGCAGTGCCTCCAAATGTAACCCTACCCTCAATACCTTGAACGAGAGCTGTCTATGTATTCTATTAAGGGATGGTTACCTAATAGCTGTGCCTCCACTCAAGCTATGTGTAGTATTTAACTACCGTTAAGGCTTGCTTGAGTAAGCCTGATCTCTATCCTTAGGGGATGATTCCCTTATATCATAGATATATTATCTAATATACCTGTCTCTTTCTTCCAGGATCTTCAGATCAACTTCCAGACGGACCAGACACACATGGAAAGTATAACACTTTAATGACTAGTACCAAATGGATTAAGTATACATTAACATTTCATCAATTACACATTCCCCTTTAAGTCATTAATCCATGCTAACCCCCGGTCAATTAGGCCTATACACAGTACCTGCATGCAATACAACAAATCCTTTTTCTTTTCAAGACACCCTTCGGTGTTAGAGTGACCCGGGTACTCTTAATATGATAGTGCACTATAAGGGCCCATAAACTTCCTAAAAATAACAGCAGTTAATACAGAATGTCTGACACTATGTTTTAGTATCAACTATCAGTTCTCCCTTCAGTTAAAGAGAAAGATGTTTGGCTCAGTCTACTTATGGTAGCGATTACTTTCTCCTATAAGGTTACTTATAGTTCCTCCTTGGCAGATAACAGAAAGTATCTATTTAGCTCATAGATAGTAACATCAACAGTTGATTACCAAGGAATCTGTATCCTTTCCTCAGTAAAAATGTTACTGTAGTTGTCCAGTATTAAACTAAACTCCTAAGAAGC
Organism: Pseudophryne corroboree; assembly: GCF_028390025.1. Classification (NCBI taxonomy): domain Eukaryota; kingdom Metazoa; phylum Chordata; class Amphibia; order Anura; family Myobatrachidae; genus Pseudophryne; species Pseudophryne corroboree. The sequence continues at coordinate 398,628 of NW_026967539.1, forward strand.
TGGTATGATAAACCTTTGTTATGCTGCGTCCTTGTGTCCATTTGAAGTAGCTGATGCTTTCTATATTTCAGAGCATATATAGTTTTTCGATTCCTGTATGCCTCAAATTATTGTTGTCTCTTAGGATGAGTCTATATTAAATATATCTGCAAGAGATGGTTTCTCTTATCATAGTCACAGCGAGCTCAAATCCTTTAACTTTATAACTAATAGTCTCTTACGTGTCAGTCCTTCTTACGGGTTCACGAATATACATATAACACAGTTGTATTAAAGTGCCACAAGCTAGTCCTTGAATCGGGATGATATTCTAATCCTTTGTGGCTAAGAGGCTTTAACATCCATCCAATGTCACTGTAGTATGGCTACCTTTAATGTCCTTGACTCTAATTCTGCTAATTCAGGGGCATAAATACACACATTAGGTGGCAGCTTTAGGTGTTACTTTCTATTTAGCGCTGCGGAACAATGTCTCTGGCTCTCCTTTGACTGATGTGATGCTGATATATGGGGGAGCTTTAAAACTATTTATGAAGCGTTAAACAGTTCAAGTTTCACTCCACTCCTCCTGTTACATATATATACCCAGTGCTTTCTACCTTCTCCTTAGCACTATGATTAAGCCATACATGGAACTGTAATTATAGGTCACTCTGACTACTGTGACCCATTACTATCCTCCTGCTTATATGAAATTGACTATGTACAATAGTCACCTATGGCTTGCTGTGCTTAGTGTAGGGGTAATATAAATGGCTGGATTATGCACTCACACTTCTACCATCTAGTGATGCTGCTGCAGGATGCTCCCCCGACTCCTCCCTTACACTTACAGCCACACAGAATGGAGCCTCTGCTGCTGGTCCTGGCTTCTTTGTTGTGGCTGTCAGAGTCTGTGCCGGTAATAGGTAGGAAGGAACCCTCTCTGTCTCCCTGTCACAGATGTGCCCTTCCAATACTGCTGGGTGAGTTGACTAGCGCTGATGCCGGGTTCTATGAACAGTTCTGAGTCTCAATGCTGCTGTCACCACCTTTACAGTAAGGAAGCCCTATTCTGGCTACACACACTAAGCACCCTCCGGCCGCCGCAATGTATACCGCTCAGCTCTAATGCGGGCGACGGCCGGAGCAGCAAAAAACTATGTCCTCTCACCAAGGGATATGCAGTCTCTCTCTCAGCTACACTCACAGCACCTCTCCACCCCTCTCTAGTAGTCACATGACCCACTCTGAGGTGATGCCCCGCCCACTGGCAATCACCCCACTAGGTGATTGACAGTTAGGAGCACAAGGACATTAACCCTTTAGATACACTGTGAAACCATAAAATAAGCCTTCATTGTATTCACCACTACATTTACATCAATGTACATACAATTACATATATGTGAACTGTATTATTTACCTCAAAACATGCATACAGTATTACAACATCCATTAACTTTTAAATGAATAATATATATGCTTATACTCCATTTTAGTCACCATATTATAACTACCTCAGTATAAGTGTTGTTTAAACCCTAAATCAGGGTTACATTTCTCCCCCTGGTGCATTGTCACTGTTTAACATCTTTAGGTGCCAATGCACCATCTACCTTACTCACTATGCTAAAATAGTATATATTCATTCACATCCATTAGCAAGCCACCTCATCTCAACCATTTTAACTGTTGGCCAAATAGGGAGGGATGGAACTACATAGCCTTCATGCCTCCCAGGGATAGTGTTCTCTGATCGTGCTGGTTTCCCTTGCTCTTCTACACCTGATTTATTGACTTCTTTTAGTACTGGACTTCGGATGGAAGATTTAAGAGATTGTGCTAGGGTAAAGTTATCATGTACCTCACTACGATTTTCACTGAGACTAGTTTCTTTCTCTGACGAAGCTTCTAAAGTTATCAAGTCTTTAGCATCTGAATTTTCCGTTTCTTGATCCTGGGACTGATTTACTCTACCATTGAATCTCGAGAGAGGTCGGTAATGTAAGGTTGTAGAAGGATGACATGGAGCTGGATCTCTCCCTTGCCTTTGTTCTGAATATGCACTTCCTTCATCAACCACTTTTTCTCGTGGTTGATAACAATAACTGTATGATCCTCGTCGGTTTGGAGCAAATCGACTCCCTTTCACTGGTACTCCACCTATGCCAGTCACATTTGCTGCATGTACACCCTTTTTCCCTTCCAACACTTCAAATTCTACTTTCTCTCCATCTCCTACACTGTACAACAGTTTTAGGCGGTTATTCTTCGTTATGGATGTCCAATGTACAAATATGTCTTCTCCGGTGTCATGCCTTTTAATGAAGCCATAGCCTTTCTTCACATGGAACCATATTACTGTGCCAGTCATTTTAAGAGACATATACTGTGTCCCTTTACTATCAACTTTATTCATAGAAGATTGTCTCAGCAATATACCATCCACTACCTCAGTCTGTAATGCTATGTCCTTAGTATCCGGTCGCATAGAAAATTCATGGATACGGTCTTCAGGACAGTTGTTTAGGAAGTTGGCATCCTTGAGTATTTTATTCTCAGATTCTAGCTGAGACAGTCTTTCTTTCATTTCATTCAGACAAATATGATCCTCCTTTTCAGTTTCTTTACCCACTTCCAATAATTCAGACAACTCAGTTATTTTTGATTCCAGAGAATGAATATTGTCTTCCTGCTGCTGGTACATTATCAACTTTTGTTGCTCCTGATCCACTCTGGTTTGTCTTTCATCAGATGCCATGGTTTCCATCTCTCTCTGTATAAACCAAAGTTCTCTTTCAAGCTCTTTGTTCCTCTCATCAATTTTGGTGTTAAACATCTGTTCTTCTTTTAGCTTCCATCGGGTTTCATCTAGAACCTCCAACAACTGATAAATATGTTTAGACCTGTCCAGTGCTATATGTCTTATCACCTCTATCGGGGTCTGTAGATCCACTGGGCTATCTCTTCTTGTTGGTTCCTCAATGGAAGTTGGAAACAGGGAAAGCAGGTCCTTCTGTTGATCTTTTGGAAGAGCTAATACTAATTGTCCATGTTTCTTATAATCCTCAGCTATTTGCTTTAGCACAGTTTCTAATCTCTGTATACCTACATCTATCTTCACTTCCCCTGGAACTCTCTCTTTCAGTGGTAGAACATTCTTATCTCCTTTCATTCCATAATCCATGTTAGCGACCAAAGTATGAGCAAGGTTGTCACTAACACCTCCCTCACTATCCTTTAGGTGGGGATCAAGTTTGACTTTCTTGTCCTTTGATTTTTTCTTTCTCTTCTCCAACTCTACAGGGACATCTAATATTTTTTCATTTTTCACACCTAGGTTATTTACAAAAGTTCCCACAAACTTGCATGTCACCTCTTCCTTTAAGCCTGGTCCCTTATGGTACTCTTGTTTGTCCATACTTTTACATTCTCTATTGGCTTCAACTCTCCCAACTGATACAGCAATGGCTTTATGTCCAACCTTCTCCCTGTTCCTTTGCTTCTTTCCCATATTTGTATTTTATTTTTAGGGATGTGAGGACTTTATCAATAATAATTAATTGCAGCTGACACCTGTGGTGTAACAGGGCCTGAGTGTAACTTCTATCTCAGCAGTGCCTCCAAATGTAACCCTACCCTCAATACCTTGAACGAGAGCTGTCTATGTATTCTATTAAGGGATGGTTACCTAATAGCTGTGCCTCCACTCAAGCTATGTGTAGTATTTAACTACCGTTAAGGCTTGCTTGAGTAAGCCTGATCTCTATCCTTAGGGGATGATTCCCTTATATCATAGATATATTATCTAATATACCTGTCTCTTTCTTCCAGGATCTTCAGATCAACTTCCAGACGGACCAGACACACATGGAAAGTATAACACTTTAATGACTAGTACCAAATGGATTAAGTATACATTAACATTTCATCAATTACACATTCCCCTTTAAGTCATTAATCCATGCTAACCCCCTGTCAATTAGGCCTATACACAGTACCTGCATGCAATACAACAAATCATTTTTCTTTTCAAGACACCCTTAGGTGTTAGAGTGACCCGGGTACTCTTAATATGATAGTGCACTATAAGGGCCCATAAACTTCCTAAAAATAACAGCAGTTAATACAGAATGTCTGACACTATGTTTTAGTATCAACTATCAGTTCTCCCTTCAGTTAAAGAGAAAGATGTTTGGCTCAGTCTACTTATGGTAGCGATTACTTTCTCCTATAAGGTTACTTATAGTTCCTCCTTGGCAGATAACAGAAAGTATCTATTTAGCTCATAGATAGTAACATCAACAGTTGATTACCAAGGAATCTGTATCCTTTCCTCAGTAAAAATGTTACTGTAGTTGTCCAGTATTAAACTAAACTCCTAAGAAGCTGGTATGATAAACCTTTGTTATGCTGCGTCCTTGTGTCCATTTGAAGTAGCTGATGCTTTCTATATTTCAGAGCATATATAGTTTTTCGATTCCTGTATGCCTCAAATTATTGTTGTCTCTTAGGATGAGTCTATATTAAATATATCTGCAAGAGATGGTTTCTCTTATCATAGTCACAGCGAGCTCAAATCCTTTAACTTTATAACTAATAGTCTCTTACGTGTCAGTCCTTCTTACGGGTTCACGAATATACATATAACACAGTTGTATTAAAGTGCCACAAGCTAGTCCTTGAATCGGGATGATATTCTAATCCTTTGTGGCTAAGAGGCTTTAACATCCATCCAATGTCACTGTAGTATGGCTACCTTTAATGTCCTTGACTCTAATTCTGCTAATTCAGGGGCATAAATACACACATTAGGTGGCAGCTTTAGGTGTTACTTTCTATTTAGCGCTGCGGAACAATGTCTCTGGCTCTCCTTTGACTGATGTGATGCTGATATATGGGGAGCTTTAAAACTATTTATGAAGCGTTAAACAGTTCAAGTTTCACTCCACTCCTCCTGTTACATATATATACCCAGTGCTTTCTACCTTCTCCTTAGCACTATGATTAAGCCATACATGGAACTGTAATTATAGGTCACTCTGACTACTGTGACCCATTACTATCCTCCTGCTTAATAGCCATTATTGCGGCCTAGCCCTGGAGTCCTTAGTCCCAATATGAAATTGACTATGTACAATAGTCACCTATGGCTTGCTGTGCTTAGTGTAGGTGTAATATAAATGGCTGGATTATGCACTCACACTTCTACCATCTAGTGATGCTGCTGCAGGATGCTCCCCCGACTCCTCCCTTACACTTACAGCCACACAGAATGGAGCCTCTGCTGCTGGTCCTGGCTTCTTTGTTGTGGCTGTCAGAGTCTGTGCCAGTAATAGGTAGGAAGGAACCCTCTCTGTCTCCCTGTCACAGATGTGCCCTTCCAATACTGCTGGGTGAGTTGACTAGTGCTGATCTTGGGTACTATGAACAGTTCTGAGTCTCAATGCTGCTGTCACCACCTTTACAGTAAGGAAGCCCTGTTCTGGCTACACACACTAAGCCCCCTCCGGCCGCCGCAATGTATACCGCTCAGCTCTAATGCGGGCGACGGCCGGAGCAGCAAAAAACTATGTCCTCTCACCAAGGGATATGCAGTCTCTCTCTCAGCTACACTCACAGCACCTCTCCACCCCTCTCTAGTAGTCACATGACCCACTCTGAGGTGATGCCCCGCCCACTGGCAGTCACCTCACTAGGTGATTGACAGTTAGGAGCACAAGGACATTAACCCTTTAGATACACTGTGAAACCATAAAATAAGCCTTCATTGTATTCACCACTACATTTACATCAATGTACATACAATTACATATATGTGAACTGTATTATTTACCTCAAAACATGCATACAGTATTACAACATCCATTAACTTTTATATGAATAATATATATGCTTATACTCCATTTTAGTCACCATATTATAACTACCTCAGTATAAGTGTTGTTTAAACCCTAAATCAGGGTTACATTATAATCAGTAAAGTCCTGTTTAGCAGAATATTTGGCAGATGTTTGTTTTGTGTGTCTTAGTTTTTGCTCTTGGGCCTATCAGTATTGTTTGTGTAAATGTTCCAGTATGTTTAGAATGTCTGCTGCAAAATATGTTCTTTGCTTGTTTGTTCTGCTTGTGAAATGGACCTTATTTTGCTATGTTTGGGGTGGATCATGGGGCCAACGCCATTTCTCATTAAATGTTTTTGTAAGATGATTTTTCTTTATTTTATAAAGGGCACATGATCGCATGATGTTGTCTTTTTTTTTTTAGGATGTGATTTGTGTAGGTTTTTTACAAAATATCCAGGTGATGTACTTTGGCCATTTACAGTATGTACTATGGTGGTCATTCCGAGTTGTTCGCTAGCTGTTTTCGGTCGCTGTGCAGTGATCAGGCAAAAAATTGGCACTTCTGCGCATGCGTGTTTGGCGCAATGCGCATGCGCGACGTACTTTCACAACAGCCGATTCAGTTTCACACAAGGTTTAGCAATACTTTTCAATTGCTCTGCTGGCCGCAGAGTGATTGACGGGAAGTGGGTGTTTCTGGGAGGTAACTGACCGTTTTTGTGGAGTGTGTGTAAAAACGCAGGCGTGTCAGATACAAACGCAGGTGTGCCTGGGGAAACGCAGGCGTGGCTGGGGGAACGCAGGGCGTGTTCGTGACGTCAAAACATAAACAAAATAGTCTGAAGTGATCGCAAGGTAGGAGTAGGTCTGGAGCTGCTCAGAAACGACACAATCTTTTTTGTAGTCACGCTGCGATCCTTTCGTTTGCACTTCTGCTAAGCTGAGATACACTCCCAGAGGGCGGCGGCCTATCGATTGCACTGCTGCTAAAAGCAGCTAGCGAGCGATCAACTCGGAATGAGGGCCAATGTGCTTAGCATGTTAGTAAAGTTTTGGACAAAGAGGTTATTCTTAGTGCAGGTCGGCTATTGTAATAATAGAGTTAGTGTACCTAAATACATATTTGGATAATGAATGTTGCATTTGGTAGGTAGTCTGTTAGTGTAGCTTAATTGTATGTGTGTCAAAGTGTTATTGCCGTGTGGCATTGTAAGCTACGCACGTGTGTCCATGTGTGTTGCTGTGAGTTTTATGCTTTTAGCAGAAGTGGCATGACAAGACATAATCAGGGCCGGTGCAAGGTTTCTCGGCACCCTAGGCAAAACCTCTGCCTACTCCCTCCCACCTCCAGCCCCCCCCCCCCCCCCCCTCGCCTTTCAGTCTGTTGGAGAATGCACCCTACAAGACAAACAATTGAAAAAAAAAACCACTAAGCACATACTTGTCTACCTTTGATAAAGCATTTCAGGGAGATTGTGAAAGTAACACCTATAAGCGCGGGCGTATACTGCTACGTCTGAGAGGAGTGTCATAAAAATTACTTACTTCCAAATGTAAATGATCCCCAAAGTTAGTAATATCTACTTGTTGAAGAAAAGACACTGATATTTTTCAGGATTTGTTTGTGTATTGTGTTTTAGAAGAGCTTCCATATACTGTAAGTGGCCACGAGAAACCTTATTTAATATGCATGTAGCCATAGGGATCATTGTACTTTATAACCAATGCAGGGAAATGGCGCTGATGATCCCATTTTATGTATGTATCTATGATTTCTTTTTTTCACCAAGAATGTAATAGCTACATACTGTAATGGTGGTAAGGTGCAATCAGGGAGATTGATGGACTATTCAGGGAGTGAGGGAGATTGCTGCTATTTCAGGGAGTCTCCTGCAGAATGAGGGAGGGTAGGCAACTATGACTAAGCATGACAGGAAGACTGTAGTTTAGGAAAAGGATGTCACCACAGACAGGAGGTATGGATAGATATATAAGGAGTGTATTATAGTTGTGGGGGAGGGAGGGTTCTTGCTCATTACAATGAGTATGACACCTACATAAGTGTATGACACACATTACAGTGCCCCCTTACTAACATCCACTACACCAGGGCCGGCTCCAAGCATGTTCGAATAGAGCGGCCGCGCAGGGCGCCACCCTTAATGGGCGCCGCGCGCTGGCGCCGCCATATTCGATGCTGGAGCCGGCCCTGTGTGTGCAGCATTGGCCCGTCCCGCCCGTGTGTGCGCTATGAGCGCTGCGCGGCGCCGGTGTCTAACGTCAGACGCCGGCGCCGCGCAATGCGCATAGCGCACACAAGTGGCCGCCCGCCCGCACCCGTACCCGGACCCAGGCTCACTCTCACTCGCCCGCCCGCCAGCACTCCCGCACTCGGACAGGCGGACAGCAGTACTCCTCCCCAGCGCCGCAGGTATTTGGGGGGGGGGGATCCGCACTGTGGGGGCATTTATCTGGCACTGTGGGGGGCATTTCTGGCACACTGGGGGCATTTTTGGCTCTGTGGGGGGCATTTCTGGCACTGTCGGGGCATTTCTGGCACACTGGGGGCATTTCTGGCTCTGTGGGGGGCATTTCTGGCACTGTGGGGGCATTTCTGGCACACTGGGGGCATTTCTGGCTCTGTGGGGGGCATTTCTGGCACTGTGGGGGCATATCTGGCACTGTGGGGGCATATATTGCACTGTGGGGGCATATATTGCACTGTGGGGGCATTTATCTTGCACTGTGGGGGCATTTATCTTGCACTGTGGGGGCATTTATCTGGCACTGTGGGGGCATTTATCTGGCTCTGTGGGGGCATTTCTGGCTCTGTGGGGGCATTTCTTCTGTGGGGGCATATCTGGCTCTGTGGGGGCATTTCTGGCACCGTGGGGGCATATCTGGCTCTGTGGGGGGCATTTCTGGCACTGTGGGGGGCATATCTGGCACTGTGGGGGCATATCTGGCACTGTGGGGGCATATCTGGCACTGGGGGACATATCTGGCACCGTGGGGGCATTTATGTATCAGGCACCGTGGGGGCATTTATGTATCAGGCACTGTGGGGGCATTTATGTATCAGGCACTGTGGGGGCATTTATGTATCAGGCACTGTGGGGGCATTTATGTATCTGGCACTGTGGGGGCATTTATGTATCTGGCACTGTGGGGGCATTTATGTATCAGGCACCGTGGGGGCATTTATGTATCTGGCACCATGGGGGCATTTATGTATCTGGCACTGTGGGGGCATTTATGTATCTGGCACTGTGGGGGCATTTATGTATCTGGCACTGTGGGGGCATTTCATGCACTGTGGGGGCATATCTTGCACTGTGAGGGCATTAATGTATCTGGCACTGTGGGGGCATATCTGCGCTGTGGGGGCATTTATCCATCTGGAACTGTGTGGCCATTTATCCATCTGGAACTGTGTGGCCATTTATGTAGCTGGCACTGCTGGGGGGCATGTCACGTGTAGCTGCCACTGCTGGGGGGCATGTCATGTGTAGCTGGCACTGCTGGGGGGCATATCATGTAGTGTTCCCGCTAGGCGTCTGTGGCTGGGCAGTGTGTCTCAGTGCTCTACCTGGCGCAATGTGTCTAACGTGCTCTTATAGGAGGTTCTACCTGGTGCAATGTGTATTAGTTGCACTACTGTGTGGTGTAATGTGAATTGCCACTATAATGTGGCTACGCACCTTCCCCACGAAGTAACTCCCCTAAATTTTTGCTGCGCGCCTTCAGCGCGCACTGTCCATGCTTTAGCGTGTGGAAATGGGAACAACAAGCATTACAATATGTACATCATTTTGCCCACCTAACTTAAAAATGTGCCCTCCCTGTGATCAGCAACCTGCCCTAAAAAGTGAACACTATCATGTGTAGCTGGCACTGCTGGGAGTCATGTCACGTGTAGCTGGCACTGCTGGGGGGCATGTCATGTGTAGCTGGCACTGCTGGAGAGCGAGACCACGCCCACTTTCCCAGGAGGCCACGCCCACTTTTTCAGGGGCACGCGCATGGGGGAGGGGGCACTCTTACATTTTCTCGCTCAGGGTGCTAGTAGGCCTGGAGCCGGCCCTGCACTACACACACCTCTCACTGACAATGTTATGTTATACAAGTCAGGCTGAACAATGGATCAGACCCAATTGCTTAGCACACAAATCTGGGTAATTAGTATGTTGCAACTTTGGGCGAGATTGAAATGTTGCCTCCCCCTCCCGCCCGCGATCATCCCTTACGGCAGCTATTCAAATGTTGCTTACGGCGGGCGTGACATCAGCATTTCAGCTGGCTATCCCCGGAGGAGCCCAAACAGGACTTTTCGCATTGGGCCGGATAGTTTAGTCGGGGACCCAACTGCTTTGGGAGCGATCAGCATTAAAACGGGTGACATTTGTATATCACCCCTGCGATCTCCCGTCACTTTAGATGGGAGGTAGGGGGCGGTAGCATTTGAATCTCGCCCTTTATATCCTGGGTCCAGGCACCCCTAAGCCTCTTGCACCCATAGCATTGACACTCCTTGCAGAGAGCCATCTTTTACATTGAACATAATGGGCAGTTGCCTATGGGCCCTGCCCACCCGTGGACATCACAGCCACCAAGATTAATAGTACCGCCCCCACCGTTGAAAGCAACCATCACTGCCACCCCCTCTTCCCCTTCCCGGGGATATAATAGCCGCTGCAGCATGTTCAACCCCCTCCCCTGTTCATCCCAACCACTGACGAGTTCCAAAGACAGGGTGAAGCTAAGCATGGGGAGAGGCAGTGACTGAGGTGACCCATTATATACCGAGTCTGTTAGTGTGTGTATGTATGTTTGTGTGTAATATATATATATATATATATATATATATATATATGTCCATGCCCGGAATTACAGACGAGGCGGCACTCCATCGGTCTTATATGAAAACATAAAAGTGATTTATTGCTCCATAGGGCACCGTTTCAAGACTGTGCAGCCTTTTTGCCAGGGCGTGGTATATATATGGCTATAATATATATAGTCCTCCAGGAACGAACGGCACTCAGAGACAACGAATATGGTCAAAATGACGTTAATCCATAGGATTAGGGAATAACATCACTATGGAATAACATCACTTTGATCATATTTGTTGTCTCTGAGTGCCGTTTGTTTCTGGAGGGCTATTGCACATATATCTGGCACCGAAACAAGTTGTCCTATGTAAGTAAGTGTCGGCTGCTGCTGGATTGTATATATATATATATATATATATATATATATATATTGTGCTTTAGTGATAGCATTTTTGTGTTTAGACTTAAAAAATTGCAGCACTTCACCAGATCTAACATATATATATACACACACACACACACACACACACACACACACACACACACACACACACACACACACAGTATATATCCACATATATTTATATAAGTGTGTACACAAAACCCTTTTTTCCCATACTTATTTTACTTAACATGTACCAGTGAGGTCGGCAGGAGGAAAAGCCACACCAGAGAGCCAGGTCACTGTTACTGATGGGATTGGGAGCCAGATGTAACTATCGAGCCATTAGGTTCCTTGCAGTGCGATTTGCGGTTATGTGCAGAGGGGCGGGGCCAAACGAAACAGTGGGCGGATCTTAACTTGGGTGCCGTGGCTGCCTTCTTTTGTTGAAGATAAAAAAAAAAACATTTTGGCCTGTCAGGGATGGATTGGTGGAGAAGGTGGGGGGGGGGGCGGGCGTTTGATAAATCCCACAGGCTGCAGCTGCTGCAAGCACCGTGTGAAAGGACAGCAGACATCCTTTTTCTTTTTTTTTGTTAAGTGGCTCAGCGGCGCCCTCCAGTGGCTGGCGCTCTAGGCAGCTGCCTAAAGCTGCCTAGTGGTAGCGCCGGCCCTGGACATAGGCCCTCATTCCGAGTTGTTCGCTCGCAAGCTGCTTTTAGCAGCTTTGCACACGCTAAGCCGCCGCCTACTGGGAGTGAATCTTAGCATATTAAAATTGCGAACGAAAGATTAGCAGAATTGCGAATAGACACTTCTTAGCAGTTTCTGAGTAGCTCCAGACTTACTCGGCAACTGCGATCAGTTCAGTGCTTGTAGTTCCTGGTTTGACGTCACAAACCCAGGAACTCGCCCAGACACTCCTCCGTTTCTCCAGCCACTCCCGCGTTTTTCCCAGAAACGGTAGCGTTTTTTCGCACACACCCATAAAACGGACAGTTTCCGTCCTGAAACACCCACTTCCTGTCAATCACATTACGATCACCAGAACGAAGAAAAAACCTCGTAATGCCGTGAGTAAAATACCTAACTGCATAGCAAATTTACTTGGCGCAGTCGCACTGCGGACATTGCGCATGCGCATTAGCGAATAATCGCTCCGTTGCGAGAAAAAAATAACGAGCGAACAACTCGGAATGACCCCCATAATGTAATATCCGTGTGTGTTTTGGGTTAGGTTTGTGTTTGTCATTCATAATGAAGAAATGATGAATGTTTGTTATGTTATTTGCAATTACATTTGTGTGTACAAACCTAAAACTAACTTTTTTTACAGTGATAAAAAAAAGAAGACGCCACACACTACTAGCACAAATGTCGCACATAAGGCTGCTAGTGCTGCAGGTAAAGTATTCTGGAAATTACACTTTAGGTGGTGGAAAGTAAATGTACAAAACTAATAATGTCACATTTTTACAAATAGGAACATCCCGGCCTCACCAGAGTGCACAAATGCGCATGAGCCACGAAACAGCCACGCGGAAACACGTGGCACATAAAAGACAGCGTCCAGATCTTCCAACGCCACAATCTGCATCTCCGCCAACGCGACGCATATCAACGGTATCATCAAGGCCACAGCTCGATTTGTTGGAGCCTTCACCAACACAGTCCCCGGCCCTCATCTTCCTGGTGAGCCAATAAAATTTACATTGCAACACATAATAACCTGAGATGTGCAGCGGGCATTTTTCGTGTTTTGTGTTTTGGTTTTAGATTCGGTTCCACGGTCGTGTTTTGGATTTGGACGCATTTTGGCAAAACCTCCCTTTCAGGTTTTGGATTCGGATGTGTTTTGTAGTCGGGGGATTTTTGGGAAAAAAACACACAAAAACAGCTAAAATCATAGAATTTGGGAGTAATTTTGATCCCATAGTATTATTAACCTCAATAACCATAATTTCCACTCATTTCCAGCCTATTCTGAACACCTCACACCTCACAATATTATTTTTAGTCATAAAATTTGGACCAAGGTCGCTGGATGGCTAAGCTAAGCAACCCAAGGGGCCGACACAAACACCTGGCCCATCTAGGAGTGGCACTGCAGTATCAGGCAGGATGGCACTTCAAAAAAATTGTCCCCAAACAGCACATGATGCAAAGAAAAAAAGAGGCGCACCAAGGTCGCTGTGTGACTAAGCTAAGCGACACAAGTGGCCGACACAAACACCTGGCCCATCTAGGAGTGGCACTGCAGTGTCAGACAGGATGGCACTTCAAAAAAATAGTCCCCAAACAGCACATGGTGCAAAGAAAAAAAGAGGCGCACCAAGGTCGCTGTGTGACTAAGCTAAGCGACACAAGTGGCCGACACAAACACCTGGCCCATCTAGGAGTGGCACTGCAGTGTCAGACAGGATGGCACTTCAAAAAAATAGTCCCCAAACAGCACATGATGCAAAGAAAAAAAGAGGCGCAATGAGGTAGCTGTGTGACTAAGCTAAGCGACCCAAGTGGCCGACACAAACACCTGGCCCATCTAGGAGTGGCACTGCAGTGTCAGACAGGATGGCAGATTTAAAAAATAGTCCCCAAACAGCACATGATGCAAAGAAAAAAAGAGGCGCACCAAGGTCGCTGTGTGACTAAGCTAAGCGACCCAAGTGGCCGACACAAACACCTGGCCCATCTAGGAGTGGCACTGCAGTATCAGGCAGGATGGCACTTCAAAAAAATTGTCCCCAAACAGCACATGATGCAAAGAAAAAAAGAGGCGCACCAAGGTCGCTGTGTGACTAAGCTAAGCGACACAAGTGGCCGACACAAACACCTGGCCCATCTAGGAGTGGCACTGCAGTGTCAGACAGGATGGCACTTCAAAAAAATAGTCCCCAAACAGCACATGGTGCAAAGAAAAAAAGAGGCGCACCAAGGTCGCTGTGTGACTAAGCTAAGCGACACAAGTGGCCGACACAAACACCTGGCCCATCTAGGAGTGGCACTGCAGTGTCAGACAGGATGGCACTTCAAAAAAATAGTCCCCAAACAGCACATGATGCAAAGAAAAAAAGAGGCGCAATGAGGTAGCTGTGTGACTAAGCTAAGCGACCCAAGTGGCCGACACAAACACCTGGCCCATCTAGGAGTGGCACTGCAGTGTCAGACAGGATGGCAGATTTAAAAAATAGTCCCCAAACAGCACATGATGCAAAGAAAAAAAGAGGCGCAATGAGGTAGCTGTGTGACTAAGCTAAGCGACCCTAGTGGCCGACACAAGCACCTGGCCCATCTAGGAGTGGCACTACAGTGTCAGACAGGATGGCACTTCAAAAAAATAGTCCCCACACAGCACATGATGCAAAGAAAAAAAGAGGCGCACCAAGGTCGCTGTGTGACTAAGCTAAGCGACCCTAGTGGCCGACACAAACACCTGGCCCATCTAGGAGTGGCACTGCAGTGTCAGACAGGATGGCACTTGAAAAAAATAGTCCCCAAACAGCACATGATGCAAAGAAAAAAAGAGGCGCAATGAGGTAGCTGTGTGACTAAGCTAAGCGACCCTAGTGGCCGAAACAAACACCTGGCCCATCTAGGAGTGGCACTGCAGTGTCACGCAGGATGGCCCTTCAAAAAAATAGTCCCCAAACAGCACATGATGCAAAGAAAAGAGAAAAAGAGGTGCACTGTGGTCGCTGGACGGCTAAGCTAAGCGACACAAACACCTCAATATCACAGGAATTATTTGTTCTAATCAATGGTATTATTGGTCCAAATCACTGGAAGAAAATGACAAAATCACTGGAATTACAAGCCAGTATCATGGGAATTATATCAAATGGCAGACACTGAGCACTGATGATACTACTGAGAACTGACACTGAGCAGCACAAGACACTGAGCACTGACCAGTGATACTGAGCACTGATGATACTACTGAGAACTGACACTGAGCAGCACAAGACACTGAGCACTGACCAGTGATACTGAGCACTGATGATACTTATGAGCAGTGATACTGATCACTGATGATACTACTGAGAACTGACACTGAGCAGCACAAGACACTGAGCAGCACAAGACACTGAGCACTGAGCAGTGATACTGAGCACTGATGATACTACTGAGCAGTGATACTGAGTACTGACACTGAGCAGCATGATGCAGCACAAGACACTGAGCACTGAGCAGTGATACTGAGCACTGATGATACTACTGAGCAGTGATACGGAGAACTGACACTGAGCAGCATGATGCAGCACAAGACACTGAGCACTGAGCAGTGATACTGAGCACTGATGATACTACTGAGCAGTGATACTGAGTACTGACACTGAGCAGCATGATGCAGCACAAGACACTGAGCACTGACCAGTGATACTGAGCACTGATGATACTTATGAGCAGTGATACTGATCACTGATGATACTACTGAGCAGTGATACTGACAACTGACACTGAGCAGCACAAGACACTGAGCACTGACCAGTGATACTGAGCACTGATGATACTGTACGTCTGAGAACTGACACTGAGCAGCACAAGACACTGTATTAGTATTAGTGAGCAGCACAAAAGCACTCTGGAATTGTCACCCCCCAGATACCACTGTGGCTGGAATGATGATGACCAAAGCACAGTGACAGGACACTACTACCACAGCACCCTACAGCAGCACGATGCAGCACAAGACACTGGACTACTATATTAGTAATGCACTGTAGTATTACTGAGCACCACAATGCAGCACAAAATAATGAGCAGTGATACGGAGCACTGATGATGATACTACTGAGAACTGACACTGAGCAGCACGATGCAGCACCAGACACTGTACTAGTATTACTGAGCAGCACGATGCAGCACCAGACACTGTACTAGTATTACTGAGCAGCACGATGCAGCACCAGACACTGTACTAGTATTACTGAGCAGCACGATGCAGCACCAGACACTGTACTAGTATTACTGAGCAGCACGATGCAGCACAAGACACTGTACTAGTATTACTGAGCAGCACGATGCAGCACCAGACACTGTACTAGTATTACTGAGTAGCACGATGCAGCACCAGACACTGTACTAGTATTACTGAGCAGCACGATGCAGCACCAGACACTGTACTAGTATTACTGAGCAGCACGATGCAGCACCAGACACTGTACTAGTATTACTGAGCAGCACGATGCAGCACCAGACACTGTACTAGTATTACTGAGCAGCACGATGCAGCACCAGACACTGTACTAGTATTACTGAGCAGCACGATGCAGCACAAGACACTGTACTAGTATTACTGAGCAGCACGATGCAGCACCAGACACTGTACTAGTATTACTGAGTAGCACGATGCAGCACCAGACACTGTACTAGTATTACTGAGCAGCACGATGCAGCACCAGACACTGTACTAGTATTACTGAGCAGCACGATGCAGCACCAGACACTGTACTAGTATTACTGAGCAGCACGATGCAGCACCAGACACTGTACTAGTATTACTGAGCAGCACGATGCAGCACAAGACACTGTACTAGTATTACTGAGCAGCACGATGCAGCGCCAGACACTGTACTAGTATTACTGAGTAGCACGATGCAGCACCAGACACTGTACTAGTATTACTGAGCAGCACGATGCAGCACCAGACACTGTACTAGTATTACTGAGCAGCACGATGCAGCACAAGACACTGTACTAGTATTACTGAGCAGCACGATGCAGCACCAGACACTGTACTAGTATTACTGAGTAGCACGATGCAGCACCAGACACTGTACTAGTATTACTGAGCAGCACGATGCAGCACCAGACACTGTACTAGTATTACTGAGCAGCACGATGCAGCACCAGACACTGTACTAGTATTACTGAGCAGCACGATGCAGCACAAGACACTGTACTAGTATTACTGAGCAGCACGATGCAGCGCCAGACACTGTACTAGTATTACTGAGTAGCACGATGCAGCACCAGACACTGTACTAGTATTACTGAGCAGCACGATGCAGCACCAGACACTGTACTAGTATTACTGAGCAGCACGATGCAGCACAAGACAATGAGCACTGATACTGAGAACTGACACTGCGAGAATGTAGCCAGGTCCTCTCTGTACTCTCTCCAATGACGGAGTGAAAATGGCGGCGACGCGTGGCTCTTTATATGGAATCCGAATCCCGCGAGAATCCGACAGCGTGATGATGACATTTTGCCTCGTTCGGGTTTTCCGAGTCAGGCGGGAATAACCGAGCCGGGCTCGGCACCGTGTTTGACACGTGGAGTTCGGTAGGGTTCGGTTCTTGGCGAACCGAACACGCTCATCTCTAATAACAACACACTGAACATTACACATAATTAGCTAATAACCAAACACACACAGTAATCCTATTACATAAAAAAAATAAAAAATAAAGATGGATTGGAAATGTCAAGGCCTTTAAACCACCTTACTAAATCTAGCTATGTCTATGTGTGTACATTTGAAGCATACACTAGCAAATTTACCTACAGTATGCAAACAAATCCGAAAGACAAGATTACACACAGTATAATATTCGTCCATTGTATATTGTTTACTTATTTACAAGCAGTGTGTTTTTAGTGTATTGCCATCATATATGTAGTCTGACCTAGGCACAAAGTGATTTATGCGGAATCTGACTTCCACAGGGATTGCCCATTTTTTTTTTTATAGATATTGCTTCCTGTTTGGTTAGTGTTTTTCTCTGACGTCCTAGTGGATGCTGGGTACTCCGTAAGGACCATGGGGTATAGACGGGCTCCGCAGGAGACTGGGCACTCTTAAAAGAAAGATTAGGTACTATATCTGGTGTGCACTGGCTCCTCCCTCTATGCCCCTCCTCCAGACCTCAGTTAGAATCTGTGCCCGGCCAGAGCTGGATGCACACTAGGGGCTCTCCTGAGCTTCCTAGAAAAGAAAGTATTTGTTAGGTTTTTTATTTTCAGTGAGATCTGCTGGCAACAGACTCACTGCTACGTGGGACTGAGGGGAGAGAAGCGAACCTACCTGCTTGCAGCTAGCTTGGGCTTCTAAGGCTACTGGACACCATTAGCTCCAGAGGGATCGAACACAGGCCCAGTCCTCGGTCGTCCGGTCCCGGAGCCGCGCCACCGTCCCCCTTGCAGAGCCAGAAGAACGAAGAGAAGTTGAAAATTGGCGGCTGAAGACTCCGGTCTTCATTAAGGTAGCGCACAGCACTGCAGCTGTGCGCCATTGCTCCCTTAGCACACCACACACTCCGGTCACTGATGGGTGCAGGGCGCTGGGGGGGGGGGCACCCTGGGCAGCAATTAGATTACCTTACTTGGCGAAAAGCACATAATACAGTCTGATAAACTGTATATGTGCATTAACCCCCGCCATTAAAGTACATAAAAGGACAGAAGCCCGCCGCTGAGGGGGCCGGGCCTTCTTCCTCAGCACACAGGCGCCATTTTCTCTTCACAGCTCAGCTGGAAGGAAGCTCCCCAGGCTCTCCCCTGCAGTATCCTGGTACACAAAGGGTAAAAAAGAGAGGGGGGGCACATAAATTTAGGTGAAAAACTGTGTATATAAGCTGCTATAGGGGAAAAATCACTCAGTATAGTGTACATCCCTGTATTATATAGCGCTGGGGTGTGTGCTGGCATACTCTCTCTCTGTCTCTCAAAAGGGCCTGGTGGGGGAACTGTCTTCAAATAGAGCATCCCCTGTGTGTGTGGTGTGTCGGTACGCGTGTGTCGACATGTCTGAGGTAAAAGGCTCCTCTAAGGAGGTGATAGAGCGGATAAGTGTGTGGGAGGGTGTCTCCGTCAACAACGCCGACACCTGTTTGGATATGTGTAAGTGCTGAGGTAAAATTATTGCACAAAAGGTTAGGGAACAGAAAGGAAATCTACCCTGGTCTGTCCCTATGTCACAGAGTCCTTCAGAGTCTCTCTATGCTCACTATCCAAAATAACAAAGTATCGACATGGAGTTTAACTCCACGGTCGACTACGATAATGCAAAGTTACAGCCAAGAGGGCTAAAAGATATTCAATATATGATTATTGGAATAAAAGATGATTTGCATATCACTGATGACTCATCTGTCCCTGACACGAGAGAACACATGTTAAGGGGAAGAATGCTGAGGTAAATTTCCCTCCTCTCATGAGGAAAAAGAGCGGGAATCTCCAGACAAGAGACGGCAGCTTCCCACAAGAGAATTCTCAGGCTGTATCCTTTCCCCACTAGGGCCAGGATGTGTTGAGAATCTTCCCCTTGGGTGTCCTGTTTGCACTAGCTATTCTCAGGGATCCTGCAGATAGTGTGCACATTCTAGTATACTACCCTGACCGGCGATTGTGTCGGCATGGGTTTATAGCGCTGTGGCAGCGTGGACAGGTACCTTATCAGCAGAGATTGAGACCCTAGTATGCATATAAATATTTTAAGATGCTGTCTTAAGTGATAGATATATAATTATAAAGCATGCCCAAAGGGACATGAGTATACTGGGTCCTAGAGACAAAAGCTATGTCGATTTCTGCTTGACGTGTCCTGTAGAATATACATTGGACAGATGATGCCGACTTAAGAGGCATATGGAAGGCTGAGGATTGTGTGGAGAAAGGTTCTCGGGCCTGGTCTCCACAGCTATAGCTGGTAATTCTGATATTTTGCCTTATATTCCTGCATAGCCTAGTTAAGCACGACATTATTAAATGCAGCTTTTCGAATAAAGAAACAAGAAAGTCTGAGGTGCGTCCTTTCTTGTCAGAGTCGGGGGCAGAGGAAAGAAGCTGTACAACACAGCTAGTCCCCAGGAACAGAAGTCCTCCCCGGCCTCTACAAAAATCCACCGTATGTTGCTTAGAGATGAGCGCCTGAAATTTTTCGGGTTTTGTGTTTTGGTTTTGGGTTCGGTTCCGCGGCCGTGTTTTGGGTTCGAACGCGTTTTGGCAAAACCTCACCGAATTTTTTTTGTCGGATTCGGGTGTGTTTTGGATTCGGGTGTTTTTTTCAAAAAACACTAAAAAACAGCTTAAATCATAGAATTTGGGGGTCATTTTGATCCCAAAGTATTATTAACCTCAAAAACCATAATTTACACTCATTTTCAGTGTATTCTGAATACCTCACACCTCACAATATTATTTTTAGTCCTAAAATTTGCACCGAGGTCGCTGTGTGAGTAAGATAAGCGACCCTAGTGGCCGACACAAACACCGGGCCCATCTAGGAGTGGCACTGCAGTGTCACGCAGGATGTCCCTTCCAAAAAACCCTCCCCAAACAGCACATGACGCAAAGAAAAAAAGAGGCGCAATGAGGTAGCTGTGTGAGTAAGATTAGCGACCCTAGTGGCCGACACAAACACCGGGCCCATCTAGGAGTGGCACTGCAGTGTCACGCAGGATGGCCCTTCCAAAAAACCCTCCCCAAACAGCACATGACGCAAAGAAAAAAAGAGGCGCAATGAGGTAGCTGTGTGAGTAAGATTAGCGACCCTAGTGGCCGACACAAACACCGGGCCCATCTAGGAGTGGCACTGCAGTGTCACGCAGGATGTCCCTTCCAAAAAACCCTCCCCAAACAGCACATGACGCAAAGAAAAAAAGAGGCGCAATGAGGTAGCTGACTGTGTGAGTAAGATTAGCGACCCTAGTGGCCGACACAAACACCTGGCCCATCTAGGAGTGGCACTGCAGTGTCACGCAGGATGTCCCTTCCAAAAAACCCTCCCCAATCAGCACATGATGCAAAGAAAAAGAAAAGAAAAAAGAGGTGCAAGATGGAATTGTCCTTGGGCCCTCCCACCCACCCTTATGTTGTATAAACAAAACAGGACATGCACACTTTAACCAACCCATCATTTCAGTGACAGGGTCTGCCACACGACTGTGACTGATATGACGGGTTGGTTTGGACCCCCCCCAAAAAAGAAGCAATTAATCTCTCCTTGCACAAACTGGCTCTACAGAGGCAAGATGTCCACCTCATCTTCACCCTCCGATATATCACCGTGTACATCCCCCTCCTCACAGATTATCAATTCGTCCCCACTGGAATCCACCATCTCAGCTCCCTGTGTACTTTGTGGAGGCAATTGCTGCTGGTCAATGTCTCCGCGGAGGAATTGATTATAATTCATTTTAATGAACATCATCTTCTCCACATTTTCTGGATGTAACCTCGTACGCCGATTGCTGACAAGGTGAGCGGCGGCACTAAACACTCTTTCGGAGTACACACTTGTGGGAGGGCAACTTAGGTAGAATAAAGCCAGTTTGTGCAAGGGCCTCCAAATTGCCTCTTTTTCCTGCCAGTATAAGTACGGACTGTGTGACGTGCCTACTTGGATGCGGTCACTCATATAATCCTCCACCATTCTATCAATGTTGAGAGAATCATATGCAGTGACAGTAGACGACATGTCCGTAATCGTTGTCAGGTCCTTCAGTCCGGACCAGATGTCAGCATCAGCAGTCGCTCCAGACTGCCCTGCATCACCGCCAGCGGGTGGGCTCGGAATTCTGAGCCTTTTCCTCGCACCCCCAGTTGCGGGAGAATGTGAAGGAGGAGATGTTGACAGGTCGCGTTCCGCTTGACTTGACAATTTTGTCACCAGCAGGTCTTTGCACCCCAGCAGACTTGTGTCTGCCGGAAAGAGAGATCCAAGGTAGGCTTTAAATCTAGGATCGAGCACGGTGGCCAAAATGTAGTGCTCTGATTTCAACAGATTGACCACCCGTGAATCCTTGTTAAGCGAATTAAGGGCTGCATCCACAAGTCCCACATGCCTAGCGGAATCGCTCCCTTTTAGCTCCTTCTTCAATGCCTCCAGCTTCTTCTGCAAAAGCCTGATGAGGGGAATGACCTGACTCAGGCTGGCAGTGTCTGAACTGACTTCACGTGTGGCAAGTTCAAAGGGCATCAGAACCTTGCACAACGTTGAAATCATTCTCCACTGCACTTGAGACAGGTGCATTCCACCTCCTATATCGTGCTCAATTGTATAGGCTTGAATGGCCTTTTGCTGCTCCTCCAACCTCTGAAGCATATAGAGGGTTGAATTCCACCTCGTTACCACTTCTTGCTTCAGATGATGGCAGGGCAGGTTCAGTAGTTTTTGGTGGTGCTCCAGTCTTCTGTACGTGGTGCCTGTACGCCGAAAGTGTCCCGCAATTTTTCTGGCCACCGACAGCATCTCTTGCACGCCCCTGTCGTTTTTTTAAAAATTCTGCACCACCAAATTCAAGGTATGTGCAAAACATGGGACGTGCTGGAATTTGCCCATATTTAATGCACACACAATATTGCTGGCGTTGTCCGATGCCACAAATCCACAGGAGAGTCCAATTGGGGTAAGCCATTCCGCGATGATCTTCCTCAGTTGCCGTAAGAGGTTTTCAGCTGTGTGCGTATTCTGGAAACCGGTGATACAAAGCGTAGCCTGCCTAGGAAAGAGTTGGCGTTTGCGAGATGCTGCTACTGGTGCCGCCGCTGCTGTTCTTGCGGCGGGAGTCCATACATCTACCCAGTGGGCTGTCACAGTCATATAGTCCTGACCCTGCCCTGCTCCACTTGTCCACATGTCCGTGGTTAAGTGGACATTGGGTACAGCTGCATTTTTTAGGACACTGGTGACTCTTTTTCTGAGGTCTGTGTACATTTTCGGTATCGCCTGCCTAGAGAAATGGAACCTAGATGGTATTTGGTACCGGGGACACAGTACCTCCAACAAGTCTCTAGTTGGCTCTGCAGTAATGATGGATACCGGAACCACGTTTCTCACCACCCAGGATGCCAAGGCCTCAGTTATCCGCTTTGCAGTAGGATGACTGCTGTGATATTTCATCTTCCTCGCAAAGGACTGTTGAACAGTCAATTGCTTACTGGAAGTAGTACAAGTGGGCTTACGACTTCCCCTCTGGGATGACCATCGACTCCCAGCGGCAACAACAGCAGCGCCAGCAGCAGTAGGCGTTACACGCAAGGATGCATCGGAGGAATCCCAGGCAGGAGAGGACTCGTCAGAATTGCCAGTGACATGGCCTGCAGGACTATTGGCATTCCTGGGGAAGGAGGAAATTGACACTGAGGGAGTTGGTGGGGTGGTTTGCGTGAGCTTGGTTACAAGAGGAAGGGATTTACTGGTCAGTGGACTGCTTCCGCTGTCACCCAAAGTTTTTGAACTTGTCACTGACTTATTATGAATGAGCTGCAGGTGACGTATAAGGGAGGATGTTCCGAGGTGGTTAACGTCCTTACCCCTACTTATTACAGCTTGACAAAGGGAACACACGGCTTGACACCTGTTGTCCGCATTTCTGTTGAAATACCTCCACACCGAAGAGCTGATTTTTTTGGTATTTTCACCAGGCATGTCAACGGCCATATTCCTCCCACGGACAACAGGTGTCTCCCCGGGTACCTGACTTAAACAAACCACCTCACCATCAGAATCCTCCTGGTCAATTTCCTCCCCAGCGCCAGCAACACCCATATCCTCCTCATCCTGGTGTACTTCAACACTGACATCTTCAATCTGACTATCAGGAACTGGACTGCGGGTGCTCCTTCCAGCACTTGCAGGGGGCGTGCAAATGGTGGAAGGCGCATGCTCTTCACGTCCAGTGTTGGGAAGGTCAGGCATCGCAACCGACACAATTGGACTCTCCTTGTGGATTTGGGATTTCGAAGAACGCACAGTTCTTTGCGGTGCTACTGCTTTTGCCAGCTTGAGTCTTTTCATTTTTCTAGCGAGAGGCTGAGTGCCTCCATCCTCATGTGAAGCTGAACCACTAGCCATGAACATAGGCCAGGGCCTCAGCCGTTCCTTGCCACTCCGTGTGGTAAATGGCATATTGGCAAGTTTACGCTTCTCCTCCGACAATTTTATTTTAGGTTTTGGAGTCCTTTTTTTACTGATATTTGGTGTTTTGGATTTGACATGCTCTGTACTATGACATTGGGCATCGGCCTTGGCAGACGACGTTGCTGGCATTTCATCGTCTCGGCCATGACTAGTGGCAGCAGCTTCAGCACGAGGTGGAAGTGGATCTTGATCTTTCCCTAATTTTGGAACCTCAACATTTTTGTTCTCCATATTTTAACAGGCACAACTAAAAGGCACCTCAGGTAAACAATGGAGATGGATGGATTGGATACTAGTATACAATTATGGACGGGCTGCCGAGTGCCGACACAGAGGTAGCCACAGCCGTGAACTACCGCACTGTACTGTGTCTGCTGCTAATATATAGACTGGTTGATAAAGAGATAGTATACTCGTAACTAGTATGTATGTATAAAGAAAGAAAAAAAAACCACGGTTAGGTGGTATATACAATTATGGACGGGCTGCCGAGTGCCGACACAGAGGTAGCCACAGCCGTGAACTACCGCACTGTACTGTGTCTGCTGCTAATATAGACTGGTTGATAAAGAGATAGTATACTCGTAACTAGTATGTATGTATAAAGAAAGAAAAAAAAACCACGGTTAGGTGGTATATACAATTATAGACGGGCTGCCGAGTGCCGACACAGAGGTAGCCACAGCCGTGAACTACCGCACTGTACTGTGTCTGCTGCTAATATATAGACTGGTTGATAAAGAGATAGTATACTCGTAACTAGTATGTATGTATAAAGAAAGAAAAAAAAACCACGGTTAGGTGGTATATACAATTATGGACGGGCTGCCGAGTGCCGACACAGAGGTAGCCACAGCCGTGAACTACCGCACTGTACTGTGTCTGCTGCTAATATAGACTGGTTGATAAAGAGATAGTATACTCGTAACTAGTATGTATGTATAAAGAAAGAAAAAAAAACCACGGTTAGGTGGTATATACAATTATGGACGGGCTGCCGAGTGCCGACACAGAGGTAGCCACAGCCGTGAACTACCGCACTGTACTGTGTCTGCTGCTAATATAGACTGGTTGATAAAGAGATAGTATACTCGTAACTAGTATGACTATAAAGAAAGAAAAAAAAACCACGGTTAGGTGGTATATACAATTATGGACGGGCTGCCGAGTGCCGACACAGAGGTAGCCACAGCCGTGAACTACCGCACTGTACTGTGTCTGCTGCTAATATAGACTGGTTGATAAAGAGATAGTATACTCGTAACTAGTATGTATGTATAAAGAAAGAAAAAAAAACCACGGTTAGGTGGTATATACAATTATGGACGGGCTGCCGAGTGCCGACACAGAGGTAGCCACAGCCGTGAACTACCGCACTGTACTGTGTCTGCTGCTAATATAGACTGGTTGATAAAGAGATAGTATACTCGTAACTAGTATGACTATAAAGAAAGAAAAAAAAACCACGGTTAGGTGGTATATACAATTATGGACGGGCTGCCGAGTGCCGACACAGAGGTAGCCACAGCCGTGAACTACCGCACTGTACTGTGTCTGCTGCTAATATATAGACTGGTTGATAAAGAGATAGTATACTCGTAACTAGTATGTATGTATAAAGAAAGAAAAAAAAACCACGGTTAGGTGGTATATACAATTATGGACGGGCTGCCGAGTGCCGACACAGAGGTAGCCACAGCCGTGAACTACCGCACTGTACTGTGTCTGCTGCTAATATAGACTGGTTGATAAAGAGATAGTATACTCGTAACTAGTATGACTATAAAGAAAGAAAAAAAAACCACGGTTAGGTGGTATATACAATTATGGACGGGCTGCCGAGTGCCGACACAGAGGTAGCCACAGCCGTGAACTACCGCACTGTACTGTGTCTGCTGCTAATATATAGACTGGTTGATAAAGAGATAGTATACTCGTAACTAGTATGTATGTATAAAGAAAGAAAAAAAAAACCACGGTTAGGTGGTATATACAATTATGGACGGGCTGCCGAGTGCCGACACAGAGGTAGCCACAGCCGTGAACTACCGCACTGTACTGTGTCTGCTGCTAATATATAGACTGGTTGATAAAGAGATAGTATACTCGTAACTAGTATGTATGTATAAAGAAAGAAAAAAAAACCACGGTTAGGTGGTATATACAATTATGGACGGGCTGCCGAGTGCCGACACAGAGGTAGCCACAGCCGTGAACTACCGCACTGTACTGTGTCTGCTGCTAATATATAGACTGGTTGATAAAGAGATAGTATACTCGTAACTAGTATGTATGTATAAAGAAAGAAAAAAAAACCACGGTTAGGTCACTGGTATATACAATTATGGACGGGCTGCCGAGTGCCGACACAGAGGTAGCCACAGCCGTGAACTACCGCACTGTACTGTGTCTGCTGCTAATATATAGACTGGTTGATAAAGAGATAGTATACTCGTAACTAGTATGTATGTATAAAGAAAGAAAAAAAAAACCACGGTTAGGTGGTATATACAATTATGGACGGGCTGCCGAGTGCCGACACAGAGGTAGCCACAGCCGTGAACTACCGCACTGTACTGTGTCTGCTGCTAATATAGACTGGTTGATAAAGAGATAGTATACTACTAATATTATATATACTGGTGGTCAGGTCACTGGTCACTAGTCACACTGGCAGTGGCACTCCTGCAGCAAAAGTGTGCACTGTTTAATTTTAATATAATATTATGTACTCCTGGCTCCTGCTATAACCTATAACTGGCACTGCAGTAGTGCTCCCCAGTCTCCCCCACAATTATAAGCTGTGTGAGCTGAGCAGTCAGACAGATATATAATATATATAGATGATGCAGCACACTGGCCTGAGCAGTGCACACAGATATGGTATGTGACTGACTGAGTCACTGTGTGTATCGCTTTTTTCAGGCAGAGAACGGATATATTAAATAAACTGCACTGTGTGTCTGGTGGTCACTCACTATATAATATATTATGTACTCCTGGCTCCTGCTATAACCTATAACTGGCACTGCAGTAGTGCTCCCCAGTCTCCCCCACAATTATAAGCTGTGTGAGCTGAGCAGTCAGACAGATATATATAATATTATATATAGATAATAGATGATGCAGCACACTGGCCTGAGCCTGAGCAGTGCACACAGATATGGTATGTGACTGACTGAGTCACTGTGTGTATCGCTTTTTTCAGGCAGAGAACGGATATATTAAATAAACTGCACTGTGTGTCTGGTGGTCACTCACTATATAATATATTATGTACTCCTGGCTCCTGCTATAACCTATAACTGGCACTGCAGTAGTGCTCCCCAGTCTCCCCCACAATTATAAGCTGTGTGAGCTGAGCAGTCAGACAGATATATAATATATATATAGATGATGCAGCACACTGGCCTGAGCCTGAGCAGTGCACACAGATATGGTATGTGACTGACTGAGTCACTGTGTGTATCGCTTTTTTCAGGCAGAGAACGGATATATTAAATAAACTGCACTGTGTGTCTGGTGGTCACTCACTATATAATATATTATGTACTCCTGGCTCCTGCTATAACCTATAACTGGCACTGCAGTAGTGCTCCCCAGTCTCCCCCACAATTATAAGCTGTGTGAGCTGAGCAGTCAGACAGATATATATAATATTATATATAGATAATAGATGATGCAGCACACTGGCCTGAGCCTGAGCAGTGCACACAGATATGGTATGTGACTGAGTCACTGTGTGCTGTGTATCGCTTTTTTCAGGCAGAGAACGGATTATAAAGTAAACTGCACTGTCCTCACTAGTAAACTCTCTCCACTCAGTCTCTACACTTCTACAGTAACAGTACTCCTCCTAGTCAGCTCCAGTAAATCTCTCTCAGTCTCTTATAATCTAAATGGAGAGGACGCCAGCCACGTCCTCTCCCTATCAATCTCAATGCACGTGTGAAAATGGCGGCGACGCGCGGCTCCTTATATAGAATCCGAGTCTCGCGATAGAATCCGAGCCTCGCGAGAATCCGACAGCGTCATGATGACGTTCGGGCGCGCTCGGGTTAACCGAGCAAGGCGGGAAGATCCGAGTCGCTCGGACCCGTGAAAAAAAACATGAAGTTCTGGCGGGTTCGGATTCAGAGAAACCGAACCCGCTCATCTCTAATGTTGCTGGGGCTCCACAGACGGAGCTAGGCCCGGTGGGGACACGCCTTCGTAAGTTCAGCCACAAGTGGGTTCACTCCCTGTTAGATCCCTGGGCAATAGAAATTGTATCGCAGGGATACAGGCTGGACTGTGAGAAGATGCCCCCTCACCGAGGACCCGGCGGGCTTCCCCCCAAGAGAGGGAGGCAGTGTTAACTTCAATTCGTAAATTGTATCTTCAACAGGTGGTGGTCAAGGGTCCCCTCCTTCAACAAGAGGGTGTTATTATTCGACCATGTTATAATCCCGAAACCAGACGGTTCGGTTAGACCCATATTGAATTAAAATCCCTGAACATATACCTGAAAAGGTTCAGGTTCAAGATGGAATCGCTAAGAGCGGTCATTGCAAGCCTGAAATGAATCTGGACATAAGGGATGCATACCTTCGTGTCCCCATTTATCCACCTCATCAGGCGTACCTCAGAATTGCGGTATGGGATTGTCATTACCAATTTCACCAAGGTAATGGCGGATATGATGGTGCTCCTGCGGAAGCAAGGTGTCACTATTATCACATACTTGGATGATCTCCTCATAAAAGCGAGATCAAGAGAGCAGTTGCTGGACAGCGTATCACCTTCTCTGGAAGTGAAACGGCAACACGACTGGATTCTATATATTCCAAAGTCGCAGTTGGTTCCTACAGCCCATCTGCTCTCCTAGGCACGATCCTAGACACAGACCAGAAGAGGGTTTATCTCCCGATAGAGAGAGCTCAGGAGCTCATGACACTGGTCAGGAATCCATTGAAAACCAAAACAGGTGTCAGTGCATCACTGCACTCGAGTCCTGGGAAGGATGATGGCATCATACGAGGCCGTCCCCTTCGGCTGGTTCCATGCAAGGACAATGGGACTTACTGGACAAGTGGTCCGGATCACATCTTCAGATGCATCGGTTAATCACCCTATCCCCCAGGGCCAGGGTGTCTCTCCTGTGGTGGCTGCGGAGTGTTCACCTTCTCGAGGGCCGCAGATTCGGCATTCAGTACTGGGTCCTGGTGACCACGGATGCAAGCCTCCGAGGGTGGGGGGCAGTTACACAGGGAAGAAAATTCCAAGGTTTGTGGTCAAGCCAACAGACTTGCCTTCACATCAATATCCTGGAACTAAGGGCCATATACAACGCCCTAAGTCAAGCGGAGTTCCTGCTTCGCGACCAACCGGTTCTGATCCAGTCAGACCGCAGGGGCTCATGTAAACCGCCAGGGCGGCACAAGGAGCAGGGTGGCGAGGGTAGAAGCCACCAGAATTCTTCGCTGGGCGGAGAATCAAGTAAGCGCACTGTAAGCAGTGTTCATTCCGGGAGTGGACACGACCTCCACCCGGGAAAGTGGTGACTTCATCAGGAAGTCTTCACGCAGTTTTGCAAATTGATGGAAACTGCCTCAGGTGGACTACATGGCGTTCCACCTCAATAAAAAGATAAAAAAGGTTTTACGCTGGGTCAAGGGACTCTCAGGCGATAGCTGTGGTCGCACTAGTAACACCGTGGGTGTTCCAGTCGGTCTATATATTCCCTCCTCTTCCTCTCAGACCCAAGGGCTGAGAATTGTAATAAACGGAGGAGTGTGAACAATATTCTTTGCTCCGGATTGGCCAAGAAGGACTCGGTACCCGGAACTGCAAGAAATGCTCTCAGAGGACCCTTGGCCTCTGCCTCTCAGTCAGGACATGTTGCAACAGGGACCCTGTCTGATCCAAGACTTACCGCGGCTGCGTTGGACGGCATGGCGGTTGAACGCCGGATCCTAGCGGAAAAGGGCATTCCGGATGCAGTTATTCCTACGCTGATAAAGGCTAGGAAAGACGTGACAGCAAGACTTTTTCACTGTATATGGCGAAAATAGGTTGCTTGGTGTGTGGCCGGGAAGGCCCTACAGAGGAATTCCAGGGGGGTCGATTCCTGCACTTCCTACAGTCAGGAGTGACTATGGGCCTAAAATTAGGATCCATAAAGGCCAAGATTTCGGCCCTATCCCTTTTTCTCTCAAAAAGAACTGGCTTCACTGCCTGAAGTTCGGACGTTGTTACAGGGGTGCTGCATATTAAGCCCCCTTTTGTGCCTCCATTGGCACCTTGGGATCTTAATGTGTGTTGGATTCCTAAAATCCCACTGGTTTGAGCCACTTAAGACCGTGGAGCTAAATATCTCACGTGGAAAGTGGTCATGCTTTTGGCCTTAGCTTGGACTAGGCGTGTGTCAGAATTGGCGGCTTTGTCATGTAAAAGCCCATATCTGATCTTCCATATGGAAAGGGCAGAATGGAGGACTCGTCCCCAATTTCTCCCTAAGGTGGTATCATCGTTTCATTTGAACCAACCTATTGTGGTGCCTGCGGCTACTAGGGACTTGGAGGATTCCAAGTTGCTGGACGTAGTCCGGGCCCTGAAACTTTATGTTTCCAGGACGGCTGGAGTCAGAAAAACTGACTCGCTATTTATCCTGCATGCACCCAACAAGCTGGGTGCTCCTGCTTCAAAGCAGACTATTGCTCGCTGGATCTGTAGCATGATTCAGCTTGCACATTCTGCGGCTGGACTGCCGCATCCTAAATCAGTAAAAGCCCATTCCACGAGGAAGGTGGGCTCTTCTTGGGCGGCTGCCCGAGGGGTCTCGGCTTTACAACTTTGCCGAGCTGCTACTTGGTCGGGCTCAAACACTTTTGCAAAATTCTACAAGTTTGATACCCTGGCTGAGGAGGACCTTGAGTTTTCTCATTCGTTGCTGCAGAGTCATCCGCACTCTCCCGCCCGTTTGGGACCTTTGGTATAATCCCCATGGTCCTTACGGAGTACCCAGCATCCACTAGGACGTCAGAGAAAATAAGAATTTACTCACCGGTAATTCTATTTCTCGTAGTCCGTAGTGGATGCTGGGAGCCCATCCCAAGTGCGGACTCTCTGCAATACATGTATATAGTTATTGCTTAACTAAAGGGTTATTGTATGAGCCATCTGTTGAGAGAGGCTCAGTTATTGTTCATACTGTTAACTGGGTAAGGTTATCACGAGTTGTACAGTGTGGCTAGTATGAGTCTTACCCGGGATTCCAAATCCTTTCCTAGTAATGTCAGCTCTTCCGGGCACAGGGGGTAATTCCAAGTTGATCGCAGCAGGAAAGTTTTTAGCAGTTGGGCAAAACCATGTGCACTGCAGGGGAGGCAGATATAACATGTGCAGAGAGAGTTAGATTTGGGTGGGGTGTGTTCAAACTGAAATCTAAATTGCAGTGTAAAAATAAAGCAGCCAGTATTTACCCTGCACAGAAACAAAATAACCCACCCAAATCTAACTCTTTCTGCACATGTTATATCTGCCTCCCCTGCAGTGCACATGGTTTTGCCCAATTGCTAACAAACTTGCTGCTGCGATCAACTCAGAATTACCCCCACAGTTTCCCTAACTGAGGTCTGGAGGAGGGGCATAGAGGGAGGAGCCAGTGCACACCAGATATAGTACCTAATCTTTCTTTTAAGAGTGCCCAGTCTCCTGCGGAGCCCGTCTATACCCCATGGTCCTTACGGAGTACCCAGCATCCACTACGGACTACGAGAAATAGAATTACCGGTGAGTAAAATTCTTATTTTTACACAAGCTAAAGCACAAACAAAATACGACATAGGGCTTGCCGTAATGGGATGGTTTTTTTTTTGCTTATGTAGGTAAGGAATTGTCATCAAGACGTTTCTGGTATGTTGTTCTAACAAAAACAATTAGGCAAAACTTACAAATAACATTTGCAGATAGTAATAAAATGATCTCACATTAAACCACACACAGATGTTGCCAGCGTGACACCGGCCCACCAGCCAGCTGATATGAAGGATACTTTTGTGCTTAACCTGCAGCCACTAGACAGACTACCAGACCAAGCACGCCACCTATGTCTCCGCCTCCGCCACCAACTCCTCCGCCACCTATGTCTCCGCCTCCGCCACCAACTCCTCCGCCACCTATGTCTCCGCCTCCGCCACCAACTCCTCCGCCACCTATGTCTCCGCCTCCGCCACCAACTCCTCCGCCACCTATGTCTCCGCCTCCGCCACCAACTCCTCCGCCACCTATGTCTCCGCCTCCGCCACAAACTCCTCCGCCACCTATGTCCCCGCCTCCGCCACCAACTCCTCCGCCACCTATGTCCCCGCCTCCGCCACCAACTCCTCCGCCACCTATGTCTCCGCCTCCGCCACAAACTCCTCCGCCACCTATGTCTCCGCCTCCGCCACCAACTCCTCCGCCACCTATGTCTCCGCCTCCGCCACCAACTCCTCCGCCACCTATGTCTCCGCCTCCGCCACCAACTCCTCCGCCACCTATGTCTCCGCCTCCGCCACAAACTCCTCCGCCACCTATGTCCCCGCCTCCGCCACCAACTCCTCCGCCACCTATGTCTCCGCCTCCGCCACAAACTCCTCCGCCACCTATGTCCCCGCCTCCGCCACCAACTCCTCCGCCACCTATGTCTCCGCCTCCGCCACAAACTCCTCCGCCACCTATGTCTCCGCCTCCGCCACCAACTCCTCCGCCACCTATGTCTCCGCCTCCGCCACAAACTCCTCCGCCACCTATGTCTCCGCCTCCGCCACCAACTCCTCCGCCACCTATGTCTCCGCCTCCGCCACCAACTCCTCCGCCACCTATGTCTCCGCCTCCGCCACCAACTCCTCCGCCACCTATGTCTCCGCCTCCGCCACAAACTCCTCCGCCACCTATGTCCCCGCCTCCGCCACCAACTCCTCCGCCACCTATGTCTCCGCCTCCGCCACAAACTCCTCCGCCACCTATGTCCCCGCCTCCGCCACCAACTCCTCCGCCACCTATGTCTCCGCCTCCGCCACAAACTCCTCCGCCACCTATGTCTCCGCCTCCGCCACCAACTCCTCCGCCACCTATGTCTCCGCCTCCGCCACAAACTCCTCCGCCACCTATGTCTCCGCCTCCGCCACAAACTCCTCCGCCACCTATGTCTCCGCCTCCGCCACAAACTCCTCCGCCACCTATGTCTTTGCCTCCGCCACCAACTCCTCCGCCACCTATGTCTCCGCCTCCGCCACAAACTCCTCCGCCACCTATGTCCCCGCCTCCGCCACCAACTCCTCCGCCACCTATGTCTCCGCCTCCGCCACAAACTCCTCCGCCACCTATGTCCCCGCCTCCGCCACAAACTCCTCCGCCACCTATGTCCCCGCCTCCGCCACAAACTCCTCCGCCACCTATGTCTCCGCCTCCGCCACCAACTCCTCCGCCACCTATGTCTCCGCCTCCGCCACAAACTCCTCCGCCACCTATGTCCCCGCCTCCGCCACCAACTCCTCCGCCACCTATGTCTCCGCCTCCGCCACAAACTCCTCCGCCACCTATGTCCCCGCCTCCGCCACCAACTCCTCCGCCACCTATGTCTCCGCCTCCGCCACAAACTCCTCCGCCACCTATGTCTCCGCCTCCGCCACCAACTCCTCCGCCACCTATGTCTCCGCCTCCGCCACAAACTCCTCCGCCACCTATGTCTCCGCCTCCGCCACAAACTCCTCCGCCACCTATGTCTCCGCCTCCGCCACAAACTCCTCCGCCACCTATGTCTTTGCCTCCGCCACCAACTCCTCCGCCACCTATGTCTCCGCCTCCGCCACAAACTCCTCCGCCACCTATGTCCCCGCCTCCGCCACCAACTCCTCCGCCACCTATGTCTCCGCCTCCGCCACAAACTCCTCCGCCACCTATGTCTCCGCCTCCGCCACAAACTCCTCCGCCACCTATGTCCCCGCCTCCGCCACAAACTCCTCCGCCACCTATGTCTTTGCCTCCGCCACCAACTCCTCCGCCACCTATGTCTCCGCCTCCGCCACAAACTCCTCCGCCACCTATGTCCCCGCCTCCGCCACCAACTCCTCCGCCACCTATGTCTCCGCCTCCGCCACAAACTCCTCCGCCACCTATGTCTCCGCCTCCGCCACAAACTCCTCCGCCACCTATGTCCCCGCCTCCGCCACAAACTCCTCCGCCACCTATGTCTTTGCCTCCGCCACCAACTCCTCCGCCACCTATGTCTCCGCCTCCGCCACAAACTCCTCCGCCACCTATGTCCCCGCCTCCGCCACCAACTCCTCCGCCACCTATGTCTCCGCCTCCGCCACAAACTCCTCCGCCACCTATGTCCCCGCCTCCGCCACAAACTCCTTCACCACCACAAATGAGCCCAGCCACACCACAGACTCAAAACCCAGAGCAGGCATTTTGGGACAGCTGGGCAACACAACAGTCGCACAATTTGGACTGTCTTCGCAGACACACACATCTGCTCTCAAGTCTGCCGCATTACCTGCCGAGAATCAGTCGCACTATGAGCCGACAAAACAGCGAGATGAGTAGAATAGGTACTTGTATGGAGCAAATGCCGGCTGACAACAGCCACGTGGTGAACACTTTGGCCCGTATTGTGGATGACCAAATGAGGCAGCACCAAAACTACCTCAATCTGCTGGAAA
Source organism: Pseudophryne corroboree (assembly GCF_028390025.1). Classification (NCBI taxonomy): domain Eukaryota; kingdom Metazoa; phylum Chordata; class Amphibia; order Anura; family Myobatrachidae; genus Pseudophryne; species Pseudophryne corroboree. The sequence goes on from NW_026967539.1 coordinate 433,232, forward strand.
CCAACAATAGACTTACTGAAAGCCTGGGCAGAATCACTGAGAACAACACGGCCTCCAATACTCAACTTAACGCCACACTTACTAACCTCAGCCACAATATCCCTGTATTACACACACAACAAGCGAGCACCAGCTCCGGAACAACCACCCCTATAAATACGCCAGTTACCTCCCCAGTAAGCAGATCAGGCAGAAGAAGATCCAACGTGCCTGGCCCAGACTCTGCCGTCTCTAAGGGATCACACAAAAAATAGAGTATTCCGCTGCAGGTGTAATGTACTAAGGGGGGTAAACAGTGTCAGGCTGACAAAACTATTAGGTGTTTGATTGACAAAGTTAACAAACAGATATGTTTAAACATGAGTTACCTGATCTGTGTCCACCTGAAATATAGTTACAATGAGCACATTTTGGGTATGTTATTATTTAGACAATGTTGCTCACACAATTTTCTAAACTTACTATCGTTACACAATGGCTTGCTGAGAATAGGCCACATACGTTGTCCCAATTCTAGTGTAATCCCCTGGTATTATTCTCAAATGTTCAACAATTATAGACTTAGTGTTCGTTAGAGGTGAGTATCAGGTAAATTCTAAAAGGTGGGTTGGATTTACCTTCTGATCTTTTTTTCTCTCTTTTGCAGATCCTCCCGACTTCTGACGCAGTGAAGAGATCTTATGCGCGATTCTCGGGCCACCACTATGAGCTTAACATCACTCACAGTACTCTCCTAGTGTACCTCTCCCTTGGGGCATGCATATGTTACTATTACAAATGATATCTCACACGCAGGGGTGTATCTAGGGGTCCGAGCGCCCCTGGCAAAGTAAGGGGCTGGCGCCCCCCCTACACACACACACACATTTGAAATAAGGTGTGAGTATTGGAAATGGGGCATGGTCTTGTGGGGAAAGGGCGTGGACACAATAGTACTTCCAATTCAAATTATGCCACACAGTAGGGTCCCTTATTCGCATTACACCGCACAGTAGTGTCTCGTATTCATGTTACACCATCTCTCCCCCCTAACCCTAACCCACCTTTCCCACAGCCTGACCTTAACCCGCCCCCCCAAAAGCCTCCTCAGTGGTGTCTAACCCTAACCCACCCTTCCTAAGCTCCCTCCCTGCAGACTAACCCTAACCCTACCACGTGGCTTGCCAGTAGAGACTTTGGCACCAACTCAATTCGGATTTTGGCATTCTGCATCGCTATTTATGTTGGGATGCCAGCATCAGCATTCCAAGCAGTTTCGGGATGCTGGCGTCAGCTTTCCGACCGCCGGGATGCCAAATGCCGGCATCTTGACTGCATCCCAAATTAAATGCTAATGTGATGCTGTGAGATGAGCCTCAAATGGAACCAGCCATTAACCAAACACCATTAGCTGGATGGTAGAAGTGCTTCCTGTTAGAAGAAACATCAGGGTGCCATCGCTTCCAAGATAAAATTATCAATTATACAATTAACTGATATACGTTTCCTTGAACCTGGCCTTGAAATAGGTAAGATATGTATTTTATTTATTACACTCAACAAGTTAAAGTTTTCGCTTACTTACTACTTACTTACATCTAAAATGCATGAAAATCGTGTAGTTTTCCAGGTACTACAGTCCCTTCTCCCAAACACTGACACTTTATTATTATCTTCAACAACAAATAGATCTATAGCACTGTGCTATATAACAATTGTTGTGTACCTGGTAAGAGTCTGTTACTGCCGGCATGTCCATCAGCACCGCACTGCACTAGTGATCAGACTAGTGTCCGGCAGCACCGCATTTGTAATCAGACTCAAAATAAACTACAGTTCCCAGCAGCCCTTGCTGCCGGGAGCTCCCAACAACAAGGGCTGCTGGGAGCTGTAGTTTATTTTGAGTCTGATTACAAGTGCGGTGCTGCCGGACACCAGCGCCGCTCCAGCAGTAAGAGACTCTCACCAGGTACAGTCTGACAGTACTGCTTTTCTACCCTTTGGCCGCGGGTGCAACAGCCAGACGGCGCCCCCTCCTTGCCTGGCGCCCCTGGCGAGTGCCATCCTGGCCAATGGGTAGATACGCCCCTGCTCACACGGTACATTCAAGGAACTCAACCAATAAAAAATAAAAATTATATATTCAACTGGAACCTCGAACAAGATGATTTCCGTAACCGTATCGATCTCAACCTTCTGGGAATAAGGTTAGTATACAATACAATCCTAACCAATAGGATAACCAACATGTATTTCTTCTTACAATTAGATAATGAGCAATAACAAACCCCTTTTTTTTCTTAGTATTTAGATTCACCCCAAATATCCTCTAATAAACTATAAAGTTCAGCTGAATCTTCGTAAGTGTATATGCACATATATGACTGCTAACTTTGTTCGTGGCTGGTCAATACTCTCTAAACTCGCGGTCAGGCGGTACGCTGACTACACGAATTCCTGGACCAAAGTTTGTCCCGTGCTCTAGGATGCTTCAGAAGAATTATTAATTACCAAGTTATAGCGGGACCCTGACTAAGTGTATAACGGTATCTCCGCATGTCTTTGGCACTGCGCTATAGCTGCTGTCGATGTTCTTTCAGTTGCTTGTGTAACCCTCTTTCCACACTAATCTATTGATTGATTACCCTAAATGTGCCTCCACCCAAGCTATGAGATTATTTTGGTTGGGCTTGCTTGGGTAAACCCTATCCCCTAATAAGGTGATTCTTCAATATATATTCATGTGCATGTAAATACAACTTCCCTTTGACTTTAATATACCTGTTCTCTTTTCCAGCTCTCTCCGTACGACTTCCAGCAACACCAGGAAGAATGGTAAGTATAGTATTTTTAATGTCACAGTAATAAATATTTAATAACATTACATAGCCATATATGAATATATAAATATATTTCTTAATATACTCCTTTTTCCCTTTCTAAACTATTTGCCTTAGTGTGCCTATACAATTATAAATGCATGCAACACAAAAAACTCTCCGCCTTCTCTTAGGCAACAAATAACCCGGGTACCCTTGTCCTGTTAGTGCACTCGTTGGGGCCCTGGGGTTCCTGAGTTAGAGTTATAGTAGTATCTGGAAGGATATCTTTTCATTACAATGTTGCACTCCTGCTATAAATAGCAAATCAGGTAGTCTCTACTAAATATTAATGGGGTCCATGGGGCCGATATTCCCGTCTGTTGCTCTAACTGTGGACTGAATAATCTGTAGATACTTCCCCTTAATAATTTCCGGCACTGTCTTTGAAGTATCAGTTCTCTCTGGTACAGAAAAGATAATACGAGCCTCTGTTTACTGTTGTAGTATTTTGTGTCCAATAAATGATGACTTGCAGCTATGTAGAATTCAGTGTCTGCTAGACTGCGCCTGTAACTTATGTTTCCTTTCTAGCTGTCCAAAGGGAAGTTTTTTTCATAGGTAACGAAGTCTTCTGTCTAACTAGTAACCAAATTGTTTCTCACAGACTGGTGACTGCAGATGTCCTTTTCTGTACTATGCAGCCTCCAACAGATGATATAAATAACATACGCAGTAGTATCTATATGGGAAGCTGTAACCTTTAATATGTCTTACAATTGTCCAGTATGTCACGTATAGCAAAGGCTTCAGCAGTCCCTTGTATGGTATCTCGGCCAATATGCTATATAACGGTTACTATTAATGTATTCAATCCTTTCACTAAATATCAGCATCATCTTATAATACTGTATAATTGAATTCAGCAGCTATATAACTGATTCTGCTATAAGCAATGCCTGTAGCTAAGGTTATATGTCCAACTCTTGTAGCTACATTGATAAATGTCATGCAGCTGGGGTTGTATAGTGCATAGTGGGAGTTTACTTGACCCCACTTCTCAGCTGCTGCGCTCCCTCTGTGACTAGGCCACTCCCCCAACTCTATGCTGAATGGCTGCTCCAGAGGGATGGTCACTCACCCAATCATACCACACCGAATTTGGGTCTATGGGTCTGTGCTGTAGCCTAGCCCCTTCGATTCCTCAGGGAGGCTGTCCCCACTTCTACCAGCCGCTGAATTTGGAGGATCGATTTGCCTGACCGACGCTCCAGCCCTCCACACTTTCACTCTCCTGGCCTCCTATGCAATCAGTGCTGGCAGAGAGAGGTAAGGCGCTGTCCATCCTGGACTGTAGTCTCTCCTCACTCACGCGTCTACCACCGCGGCAGCTACCGGTGTCAGCAATTCCCACACTTCACCGAACTGATTTCAACGGGGGTCACCTCCTTTACAGGTAAGAGATCCCCCTGTCCTCCGTCACTGCTCCTCACTGTGTCACAGGCTACCGGCTCTCCCCCAACTGCCGCCCCAGCAGCCCCTTTTATATCCTCCTCTCTAACTGCTCGTGACTCCTGCTCCCCGGCTATGGCATGCGGCTGATGCTGCCGTGGGGACATTATAGAGGCTTCTTCCCCCTCCACTGTATTATAGCATACAAATTAACATTATTAACATTACACATACACATATACTTATATAGCTCCCTAATAGTAACCAGGGATTACACTTGTAATAAACAAATATACTATAGCACTGTTGTAAACTGCTGACTCAATAACGTCGGGTGGGCACTGTCCTGCCTGCGAGCGGATTCCTGATAATCCTTTATCGTAACTTTTACTATCCTGAAGTAGTGTAAATAAGTGGTACTCTACACTCTGACTCATTCAGGTGAGGGCTCTCTCTTGGCTTAATTCTATCAATCTCTCACCTGAACGCTGCCCAGCTCCATCAAATGAGACCAGCCTCCCGCTCCGCCCGCCCAATGTCACTCACAGTTCAAGACGTCATCCGGGCAGCTTTAATGGCAATACTACCGCTTCCTAGTGGCCGGATCACCGCTCCATCTTTAGCGCCTCCCACAGAGCCACCACCTCCTTCTCTCACGTCAGACCCTGCCTCCGGGTCAGCAGCTCGTCCGGACCCTCCGCCCAGCTCTGAGCTCCACTCCTTTGGCCACTAAGACCCGGCTCTCCTCTCTCACAGTAAGTAGCGGGTCTCTCCTCACTCGCTTCCGTCGGCGCCAAAATGGTGTTTCTTTAGTCAGAGCTGCCACCCTGCGCCTCCGCTCTCCTTCTCTCTGTACCGACGACACTCACCAACCGTCAGCGCTCGAGCCCCTTCTACTTATTTTTCATCTCTAGGGTGCCTGTATGTGTCCCGCCGGCAGCGCGCGGTAGCCCAGCTCACCTGAGCATTGGTTCCTTCTGGGTCCTAAGATTGTAGCCAGCAACTGGGAACAGTGGGCCAAAGGTCCCAGCATCTTAAGCATTCAGGCTACATAATCATGCAAATCTTTGTATGTAGGCCACGCTATGGATTGTCCAAACTTTTATTGTGCAGCGTGACCATTTTCAGACCAAGCCACTTTTATCTTCCCCAATAACAATGGTATTTAGCGACATGCACCAGGGGACGTTACCCCTAAGAGGTTCCATTATGTTGTCTAGTGATACTCTTATTTTTGTTAAAGTCATGGGTCCCAAGTCCCGGGTATCACACTAGGCCTAAAATATTAAGTACTTTATGAGCATCATCCTCCTTATCTGCTAGAATAAGTCTCTATTACTACAAATATACTGTCTGGCCCTAGGGGGATTATGCTCCACGTGTGTTATATCTCTGTCACCTGTGCACATCGGCCGTGCCACCAAGCCCATAGGAAGCTTACATGATTGTATGCCAGTGACACTCATGGTTTCGCCACCATATTGTAAGATCTAGGTCGCTTTGCAATGCAGACAACACAAGTGTGTATATTTTTACCAATAACGTGAGTGAGGTCAGTAATATTATTTTTTAAACTGTGTTAAGTCACATGACACATTTAATATTTTTACAAACCAGAGTATATTTGTTACACTTCAACCAATGTGACTTTTGGCAATGGTGGCCTGTGCGATTGAAAGGACATCGACACACTCAGTCTGAAAGCCGCCATTGTAAGGTAAGTTGAACATAGTCAGGAGTGTGGTCAAGCCTGAGACAGAGTGAGAGTGCGTTGTTTCTGTATGTAAGTCAGAATTGTACAGGTCAGACACACGGTTAATGTGTATTCTATGTAGTCTGGATCAGCTGTATTGCTGTTAATAGACCACATACACAAAAAACGCCCTGGCAGCCTCCGCCGCGCCTATTCAACCTGCTGAGCATCGTCAGTGTCATGGCCCTGGTCTATGTGAAAATGGTGGAGCGGTGCCAGGAACACATCTGCACACAATAATGTACAGTAACACAGGCCAGCAGCCATTTGTGAGGGTGGGATTGTAATCAGCTGCTTACGGACCTTTTTCTGGGGTAATTAATGTTGAAGATGAAACTCATTTAATCACGCTTTTCAGAAGCCGGTCTATTTTATTTTCAGATTTTTTTACGATTCTCTAATTTTCACGGACGCAATGGTCCTTTCACGGTGGTAATTACACATATGAATTCTTGGTAAATTACCGTGTTCAATACCTAAACAGCCGCGTCTGGCCGATGGTGTATTCATTCGTATTTGGAAACTCTGTCGTGAAATACATTACGGATCCCCTCATCACTGCCGAGATTTCAGTTTAGTAAATTCCCGAGATGACACTTTAAACAAAATCAAACAAAATCGGGAGCTTAGTAAATAAGGCCCAGGACCGCACACCCGCTGTCATCATCCACACACGCAGTAATACCATTGGTTGAACCACGGAAAGGCAAATGTCACACTTTCAGCAGAGGAACTCCACCGTTACAGTCCAAATTATAAGGATATGCATGCTTGAGCACAGGTGAGACAGAGGTTCATGCTGCAGTGTATCCCAATATCCATATAGTCTGATGGTTCCTTCACACCCCAGACTGAGCAACCGATAATGACACATTCTCCCTGTCTGGTATATCCGAGCATCCCACCATCCACTGCCTGCTCCTAATTACATCACATGGAATCACTGCTGGAAGCACCTCGCACCTCACCTCAGCCCAGGAATAACGCTGACATCACATGGAATCACTGCTGGAAGCACCTCACACCTCACCTCAACCCAGGAATAATGCTTACATCACATGGAATCACTGCTGGAAGCACCTCGCACCTCACCTCAGCCCAGGAATAATGCTTACATCACATGGAAGCACCTCGCACCTCACCTCAGCCCAGGAATAACGCTTAAATCACATGGAATCACTGCTGGAAGCACCTCGCACCTCACCTCAGCCCAGGAATAACGCTTACATCACATGGAATCACTGCTGAAAGCACCTCACACCTCACCTCAGCCCAGGAATAACGTTTACATCACATGGAATCACTGCTGAAAGCACACTCGCACCTCACCTCAGCCCAGGAATAATGCTTACATCAGATGGAATCACTGCTGGAAGCACCTCGCACCTCACCTCAGCCCAGGAATAACGCTTACATCACATGGAATCACTGCTGAAAGCATCTCGCACCTCACCTCAGCCCAGGAATAACGCTTACATCACATGGAATCACTGCTGAAAGCACCCCGCACCTCACCTCAGCCCAGGAATAACGCTTACATCACATGGAATCACTGCTGGAAGCACCTCACACCTCACCTCAGCCCAGGAATTATGCTTACATCACATGGAATCACTGCTGGAAGCACCTCGCACCTCACCTCAGCCCAGGAATAACGCTTACATCACATGGAATCACTGCTGGAAGCACCTCGCACCTCACCTCAGCCCAGGAATAATGCTTACATCACATGGAATCACTACTGGTAGCACCTCGCACCTCACCTCAGCCCAGGAATAACGCTTACATCACATGGAATCACTACTGGAAGCACCTCGCACCTCACCTCAGCACAGGAATAACGCTTACATCACATGGAATCACTGCTGGAAGCACCTCGCACCTCACCTCAGCCCAGGAATAACACTTACATCACATGGAATCACTGCTGGAAACACCTCACACCTCACCTCTGCCCAGGAATAACGCTTACATCACGTGGAATCACTGCGGGAAGCACATCACACCTCAGCCCAGGAATAACACTTACATCACATGGAATCACTGCTGGAAGCACCTCGCACCTCACCTCAGCCCAGGAATAATGCTTACATCACATAGAATCACTGCTGGAAGCACCTTGCACCTCACCTCAGCCCAGGAATAAAGCTTACATCACATGGAATCACTACTGGAAGCACCTCGCACCTCACCTCAGCCCAGGAATAATGCTTACATCACATGGAATCACTGCTGGAAGCACCTCGCACCTCACCTCAGCCCTGGAATCACTGCTGAAAGCACCTCGCACCTCACCTCAGCCCAGGAATAACGCTTACATCACATGTAATCACTGCTGGAAGCACCTCGCACCTCACCTCAGCCCAGGAATAACACTTACATCACATGGAATCACTGCTGGAAACACCTCGCACCTCACCTCAGCCCAGGAATAACGCTTACATCAAGTGGAATCACTGCTGGAAGCACCTCACACCTCGGCCCAGGAATAACGCTTACATCACATGGAATCACTGCTGGAAGCACCTCACACCTCAGCCCAGGAATAACACTTACATCACATGGAATCACTGCTGGAAGCACCTCACACCTCAGCCCAGGAATAAAGCTTACATCACATGGAATCACTACTGGAAGGACCTTGCACCTCACCTCAGCCCAGGAATAACGCTTACATCACATGGAATCACTACTGGAAGCACCTCGCACCTCACCTCAGCCCAGGAATAATGCTTACATCACATGGAATCACTGCTGGAAGCACCTCGCACCTCACCTCAGCCCTGGAATCACTGCTGAAAGCACCTCGCACCTCACCTCAGCCCAGGAATAATGCTTACATCACATGGAATCACTGCTGGAAGCACCTCGCACCTCACCTCAGCCCTGGAATCACTGCTGAAAGCACCTCGCACCTCACCTCAGCCCAGGAATAACGCTTACATCACATGTAATCACTGCTGGAAGCACCTCGCACCTCACCTCAGCCCAGGAATAACACTTACATCACATGGAATCACTGCTGAAAGCACCTCGCACCTCACCTCAGCCCAGGAATAACGTTTACATCACATGGAATCACTGCTGAAAGCACACTCGCACCTCACCTCAGCCCAGGAATAATGCTTACATCAGATGGAATCACTGCTGGAAGCACCTCGCACCTCACCTCAGCCCAGGAATAACACTTACATCACATGGAATCACTGCTGAAAGCACCTCGCACCTCACCTCAGCCCAGGAATAACGCTTACATCACATGGAATCACTGCTGAAAGCACCCCGCACCTCACCTCAGCCCAGGAATAACGCTTACATCACATGGAATCACTGCTGGAAGCACCTCACACCTCACCTCAGCCCAGGAATTATGCTTACATCACATGGAATCACTGCTGGAAGCACCTCGCACCTCACCTCAGCCCAGGAATAACGCTTACATCACATGGAATCACTGCTGGAAGCACCTCGCACCTCACCTCAGCCCAGGAATAATGCTTACATCACATGAAATCACTACTGGAAGCACCTCGCACCTCACCTCAGCACAGGAATAACGCTTACATCACATGGAATCACTGCTGAAAGCACCTCGCACCTCACCTCAGCCCAGGAATAACACTTACATCACGTGGAATCACTACTGGAAGTACCTCGCACCTCACCTCAGCCCATGAATAACGCTTACATCACATGGAATCACTGCTGAAAGCACCTCGCACCTCACCTCAGCCCAGGAATAACACTTACATCACGTGGAATCACTACTGGAAGTACCTCGCACCTCACCTCAGCCCATGAATAACACTTACATCACATGGAATCACTGCTGGAAACACCTCACACCTCACCTCAGCCCAGGAATAACGCTTACATCACGTGGAATCACTGCTGGAAGCACCTCACACCTCAGCCCAGGAATAACACGTACATCACATGGTATCACTGCTGGAAGCACCTCGCACCTCACCTCAGCCCAGGAATAATGCTTACATCACATAGAATCACTGCTGGAAGCACCTTGCACCTCACCTCAGCCCAGGAATAACGCTTACATCACATGGAATCACTGCTGGAAGCACCTCGCACCTCACCTCAGCCCTGGAATCACTGCTGAAAGCACCTCGCACCTCACCTCAGCCCAGGAATAACGCTTACATCACATGTAATCACTGCTGGAAGCACCTCGCACCTCACCTCAGCCCAGGAATAACACTTACATCACATGGAATCACTGCTGGAAACACCTCGCACCTCACCTCAGCCCAGGAATAACGCTTACATCAAGTGGAATCACTGCTGGAAGCACCTCACACCTCAGCCCAGGAATAACGCTTACATCACATGGAATCACTGCTGGAAGCACCTCACACCTCAGCCCAGGAATAACACTTACATCACATGGAATCACTGCTGGAAGCACCTCACACCTCAGCCCAGGAATAAAGCTTACATCACATGGAATCACTACTGGAAGCACCTCACACATCAGCCCAGGAATAACACTTACATCACATGGAATCACTGCTGGAAGCACCTCGCACCTCACCTCAGCCCAGGAATAACACTTACATCACGTGGAATCACTACTGGAAGCACATCTCACCTCAGCCCAGGAATAACGCTTACATCACATGGAATCACTACTGGAAGCACCTCGCACCTCACCTCAGCCCAGGAATAACACTTACATCACATGGAATCACTGCTGGAAGCACCTCGCACCTCACCTCAGCCCAGGAATAACGCTTACATCACATGGAATCACTACTGGAAGCACCTCACACCTCAGCCCAGGAATAACGCTTACATCACATGGAATCACTACTGGAAGCACCTCGCACCTCACCTCAGCCCAGGAATAACACTTACATCACATGGAATCACTGCTGGAAACACCTCACACCTCACCTCAGCCCAGGAATAACGCTTACATCACGTGGAATCACTACTGGAAGCACCTCACACCTCAGCCCAGGAATAACGTTTACATCACATGGAATTACTGCTGGAAGCACCTCGCACCTCACCTCAGCCCAGGAATAATGCTTACATCACATGGAATCACTACTGGAAGCACCTCGCACCTCACCTCAGCCCAGGAATAACACTTACATCACATGGAATCACTGCTGGAAGCACCTCGCACCTCACCTCAGCCCAGGAATAACGCTTACATCACATGGAATCACTACTGGAAGCACCTCACACCTCAGCCCAGGAATAACGCTTACATCACATGGAATCACTACTGGAAGCACCTCGCACCTCACCTCAGCCCAGGAATAACACTTACATCACATGGAATCACTGCTGGAAACACCTCACACCTCACCTCAGCCCAGGAATAACGCTTACATCACGTGGAATCACTACTGGAAGCACCTCACACCTCAGCCCAGGAATAACACTTACATCACATGGAATCACTGCTGGAAGCACCTCGCACCTCACCTCAGCCCAGGAATAATGCTTACATCACATGGAATCACTACTGGAAGCACCTCGCACCTCACCTCAACCCAGGAATAACGCTTACATCACATGGAATCACTACTGGAAGCACCTCGCACCTCACCTCAGCCCAGGAATAACGCTTACATCACATGGAATCACTACTGGAAGCACCTCGCACCTCACCTCAGCCCAGGAATAACGCTTACATCACATGGAATCACTACTGGAAGCACCTCACACCTCACCTCAGCCCAGGAATAACGCTTGTCCCGCTGCCGCCTAGCCTCAGTCACCATTCTGTAGTGAATAATGAGGTTTGATAGTGAGCAGCCATGTGTGAGCTGGCGAAGGGAGGGAGGCTGCCTGTAGCTCCTGTCATTTGGGCTGGGAGTAAGACCAGATGAGGACAGGTAATAGCAGGATGTTACTCTGTGATAATATATAACAGTTACTGAAATAGAAACAAAACAATTGCCAAACACAGCAACCTATGAATTCATTCATATTGTCATCTCATGTAAACCTCCATCCTATCACTACACAACTCATTCCTCTACTCAATGGGACATGCAGACTATCGCTACACAACTCATTCCTCTACTCAATGGGACATGCATCCTATCACTACACAACTCATTCCTCTACTCAATGGGACATGCATCCTATCACTACACAACTCATTCCTCTACTCAATTGGACATGCAGACTACCACTACACAACTCATTCCTCTACTCAAATGGACATGCATCCTATCACTACACAACTCATTCCTCTACTCAATGGGACATGCATCCTATCACCACACAACTCATTCCTCTACTCAACGGGACATGCATCCTATCACTACACAACTCATTCCTCTACTCAATGGGACATGCATCCTATCACTACACAATCATTCCTCTCCTCAGCGGGACATACATCCTATCAATACACAACTCATTCCTCTACTCAACGGGACATGCATCCTATCACTACACAATCATTCCTCTACTCAACGGGACATGCATACTATCACTCCACAACTCATTCCTCAACTCAATGGGACCTGCAGACTATCACTACACAACTCTTTCCTCTACTCAAATGGACATGCATCCTATCACTACACAACTCATTCCTCTACTCAATGGGACATGCATCCTATCACCACACAACTCATTCCTCTACTCAACGGGACATGCATCCTATCACTACACAATCATTCCTCTCCTCAGCGGGACATACATCCTATCAATACACAACTCATTCCTCTACTCAACGGGACATGCATCCTATCACTACACAATCATTCCTCTACTCAACGGGACATGCATACTATCACTCCACAACTCATTCCTCAACTCAATGGGACCTGCAGACTATCACTACACAACTCTTTCCTCTACTCAATGGGACATGCATCCTATCACTACACAACTCATTCCACTACTCAATGGGACATGCATCCTATCACCACACAACTCATTCCTCTACTCAATGGGACCTGCAGACTATCACTACACAACTCATTCCTCTACTCAACGGGAGATGCATCCTATCACTACACAATCATTCCTCTCCTCAACGGGACATACATCCTATCACTCCACAACTCATTCCTCTACTCAACGGGACATGCATCCTATCACTACACAATCATTCCTCTACTCAGCGGGATATACATCCTTTCACTACACAACTCATTCCTCTACTCAACGAGACAGGCATTCTATCACTACACAACTTATTCCTCTACTCAACGGGACATACATACTATCACTCCACAACTCATTCCTCTACTCAACGGGACATGCATCCTATCAATACACAACTCATTCCTCTACTCAACGGGACATGCATCCTATCAATACACAACTCATTCCTCTACTCAACGGGACATGCATCCTATCACTACACAACTCATTCCTCTACTCAACGGGACATGCATCCTATCACTACACACCCCATTCCTCTACTCAATGGGACATGCATCCTATCACTACACAACTCATTCCTCTACTCAGCGGGATATACATCCTTTCACTACACAACTCATTCCTCTACTCAACGTGACAGGCATACTATCACTACACAACTTATTCCTCTACTCAACGGGACATACATACTATCACTCCACAACTCATTCCTCTACTCAACGGGACATGCATCCTATCACTACACAACTCATTCCTCTACTCAACGGGACATGCAGACTATCACTACACAACTCATTCCTCTACTCAAAGGGACCAGCAGACTATCCCTCTACACAACTCAGTCCTCTACTTAACAGGACCTGCAGACTATCACTACACAACTTATTCCTTCCCTCTGCAGGATGTGCAGGGCATCACATCACACTACTCAGTCCTTCCCTCAAAAGGACGTGCAGACTATCACATCACACTACTCAGTCCTCCCCTCAGCAGGACGTGCAGACCATCACAACATACTACTCGGTCCTCCCCTCAGCAGGATGTGCAGACCATCACAATACACTACTCAGTCCACCCCTCGGTAGGACATGCAGACCATTACAACACTACTCAGTCCTCCCTTCAGCAGGATTTCCAGATCATCACAACACTACTCAGTCCTCCCTTCTTCAGGATGTGCAGACCATTACAACACTGGCCCTCATTCCGAGTCGTTCGCTCGGTATTTTTCATCGCATCGCAGTGAAATTCCGCTTAGTGCGCATGCGCAATATTCGCACTGCGACTGCGCCAAGTATCTTTGCTATGAAGATAGTATTTTTACTCACGGCTTTTTCATCGCTCCGGCGATCGTAGTGTGATTGACAGGAAATGGGTGTTACTGGGCGGAAACACGGCGTTTTATGGGCGTGTGGCTGAAAACGCTACCGTTTCCGGAAAAAACGCAGGAGTGGCCGGAGAAACGGGGGAGTGGTTGGGCGAACGCTGGGTGTGTTTGTGACGTCAAACCAGGAACGACAAGCACTGAACTGATCGCACAGGCAGAGTAAGTCTGAAGCTACTCTAAAACTGCTAAGTAGTTTGTGATCGCAATATTGCGAATACATCGGTCGCAATTTTAAGATGCTAAGATACACTCCCAGTAGGCGGCGGCTTAGCGTGTGTAACTCTGCTAAATTCGCCTTGCGACCGATTAACTCGGAATGAGGGCCACTATTCAGTCCTCACCTCAGAAGGACATGCAGATTATCACAACACACTGCTCAGTCCTCCCCTCAGCAGGACGTGCAGACCCTCACAATACACTACTCAGTCCACCCCTCAGCAGGATGTGCAGACCATTACAACACTACTCAGTCCTCCCCTCTGCAGGATGTGCAGACCATCACAACACTACTCAGTCCTCCCCTCAGCAGAATGCGCAGACCATCACAACACTACTCAGTCCTCCCCTCAGCAGGATGTGCAGACCATCACAACACTACTCAGTCCTCCCCTCAGCAGGATGTGCAGACCATCACAACACTACTCAGTCCTCCCCTCAGCAGAATGTGCATACCATTACAACTCTATTCAGTCCTCCCCTCAGAAGGACATGCAGATTATCACATCACACTACTCAGTCCTCCCCTCAGCAGGACATGCAGACCCTCACAACACACTACTCAGTCCTCCCCTCAGCAGGACTTGCAGACCCTCACAATACACTACTCAGTCCGCCCCTCAGCAGGATGTACAGACCATTACAACACTAATCAGTCCTCCCATCAGCAGGATTTGCAGACCATCACAACACTACTCAGTCCTCCCCTCTGCAGGATGTGCAGACCATTACAACACTACTCAGTCACCCCCTCTGCATGATGTGCAGACAATCACAACACTACTCAGTCCTCCCCTCAGCAGGATGCGCAGACCATCACAAGACTACTCAGTCCTCCCCTCGGCAGGATGTGCAGACCATCACACCACTACTCAGTCCTCCCCTTGGCAGGATTTGCAGACCATCACAACCAGGGCCAGTTCTAGACCTTTTGAAAGTTTCCTATGGTGCCCCCCCCCCCCCCAAGACGGCGAAATAGGGTTAGTGCGCGCCGAAGGCGTGCATAAAAAATGGGGGCGTGGCTTCATAGTAAAGGGGCGTGGTCAGTTTTGCTTCCTGTAGTTTTGCCCCCTGTAGAGTTGTGCACCCTGTAGAGCTGTGCCCACAGTAGCTGTTGTGCCCCCTGCAGCTGTGCCCCCAGTAGCTGTTATGCCCCCTGCAGCTGTGCCCCCAGTAGCTGTTATGCCCCCATGCAGCTGTGCCCCCATTGGTTGTGGTTGCAGTAGTTGTGCCCCCTGCAGCTGTGCCCCCAGTAGTTGTGCCCCCATTAGTTGTGGCCCCAGTAGTTATGCCCCCCTTAGTGTGCCCCCTGCAGCTGTGCCCCCATTAGTTGTGGCACCAGTAGTTGTGCCCCCAGTAGTTGTGCCCCCCCTTAGTGTGCCCCCTGCAGCTCTGCCCCCATTAGTTGTGTCCCCATTAGTTGTGGCGCCAGTAGTTGTGCCCCCCCCTTAGTGTGCCCCCTGCAGCTCTGCCCCCATTAGTTGTGTCCCCATTAGTTGTGCCCCCATTAGTTGTGGCCCCAGTAGTTGTGCCCCCCTTAGTATGCCCCCTGCAGCTGTGCCCCCAGTAGTTGTGCCCCCATTAGATGTGGCCCCAGTAGTTGTGCCCCCATTAGTATGCCCCCTGCAGCTGTGCCCCCAGTAGTTGTACCCCCTGCAGCTGTGCCCCCAGTAGTTGTGCCCCCCTTAGTGTGCCCCCATTAGTTGTGGCCCCAGTAGTTGTGCCCCCTGCAGCTGTGCCCCCAGTAGTTGTGGTTGCAGTAGTTGTGCCCCCTGCAGCTGTGCCCCCAGTAGTTGTGCCCCCATTAGTTGTGGCCCCAGTAGTTATGCCCCCTTAGTGTGCCCCCTGCAGCTGTGCCCCCAGTAGTTGTGCCCCCATTAGTTGTGGCCCCAGTAGTTGTGCCCCCCTTAGTATGCCCCCTGCAGCTGTGCCCCCATTAGTTGTGGCGCCAGTAGTTGTGCCCCCCCCTTAGTGTGCCCCCTGCAGCTCTGCCCCTATTAGTTGTGTCCCCATTAGTTGTGCCCCCATTAGTTGTGGCCCCAGTAGTTGTGCTCCCCTTAGTATGCCCCCTGCAGCTGTGCCCCCAGTAGTTGTGCCCCCAGTAGTTGTGCCCCCATTAGTTGTGCCCCCCTTAGTATGCCCCCTGCAGCTGTGCCCCCATTAGTTGTGTCCCCCTTAGTGTGCCCCCATTAGTTGTGGCCCCAGTAGTTGTGCCCCCTGCAGCTGTGCCCCCAGTAGCTGTTATGCCCCCATGCAGCTGTGCCCCCATTAGTTGTGGTCGCAGTAGTTGTGCCCCCTGCAGCTGTGCCCCCATTAGTTGTGTCCCCCTTAGTGTGCCCCCATTAGTTGTGGCCCCAGTAGTTGTGCCCCCTGCAGCTGTGCCCCCAGTAGCTGTTATGCCCCCATGCAGCTGTGCCCCCATTAGTTGTGGTCGCAGTAGTTGTGCCCCCTGCAGCTGTGCCCCCAGTAGTTGTGCCCCCATTAGTTGTGGCACCAGTAGTTATGCCCCCCTTAGTGTGCCCCCTGCAGCTGTGCCTCTATTAGTAGTGCCCAAAAGTAGCTGTGCACCTAGTAAAAAACATAAAAAATACCAGTCCCGTTCCTGTTCCCGATCACTGCACTCTGTCTCCGGCGCCACTCCTCTGCGCTATGGGAGAGACGTCATGACGTATATAAAAGTTCAATAGGTAGAATATGGACTAGATCAGGAACAATGCACCACACCAGGATAGCCACAGTGAACCATTAAACTCTGCAGCCAGGTGAAAGGTCCTCCTTATCTACAGTCCATACAGACGGCTTAGACGCGTTTACAGGATATATCGCTGATATATCGATCCGGAATATATCGCTGAGAGTCCAGGATCATGTGGTCAGTTCTCACCAATCACGCTGCAATCGCACCTAAACTTATACAGAATACTCTTCCAGCAGTAACGGGGGTACATTTACTTACAACAACCAATCAGATTCTACTTAACATTTATCTAGCTGCTTCTAGAAGATTATAGATAGAATGTGATTGGTTGCTATGGGCAACATCACCAGTTCTAATAAAAACTCCCATCTTAGTAAATTTACCCCATTGAAATAATGCGGCTAAAGTACGCGACTCCCACTGGCTGTATACGTGTAACTTTTGAGCAGTTATTTATCCTGAAATACAATGTTGCTAAAATATGTCTCATCTCATAAATGTGATACATAATAGAAAAGGGCATATACAATATCTATACAATAAATGTTTTCTAGAAACTTTATCATATTATTCTACATAAAAGAATCCTAAAACTTCCACCACTGCTGCAGGTGGCCGGGATGGAGGAAAAAGAGGAGAAAACACAATTAGGAATAAATCGTTAGGCAGACACATGTCCACAAAAAACATTTGGACTCAAAGTCTATATTTAACCCATTGGGGGTCAGCGCTCTCAGCTGGTAAATATTCCTCATGTCTAGTCTGGCTGATTACTCTTCCATGTCTCTCAGCCGCCGATGCCACAAAAACTCTTTCATTCATTGATGTTACAGCTGCGTCTTTTCCTGAGATGTACTGTAGGGTCTTCTGTTCTCCACAATTACATCACACGAGTTACACCACATATATACTCCTACAGATTATACGGGATGGTATCTCGACCACTGGTCACCATACCGACGATGGGATCCCGGCATTTAGATGGCCCCTTGCGGGCTTGCTGAGGTCATCACCCAGCAGGCTCCGCAACAAGAGCATGCTCTGTGGTTGTTGTGGACACCCACGAGTGGGAATAGACCCTGTTAGTCAGCACGGCGACTGTCGGCGTTGTGAGGGGGGCGGGATGAAGGAGTCAGTATTGTGACACCGCCACTCACATAACTACATCCCGGTTACACATTCCTTAATCAGATATATATATTTGGTCGTATTAGACGGATATCCTGTAATGTTATTTGCAGTTTGTGCATCGATAGAGACGTCATTCTAGCGGTCACATCATCCACAGGTAGCGCACTTCTCACCACACAGGTTTTACATTGTCTGCTTCTTATATATAGATATATGTATTTGTTTTACAGCATCCACAAGTAATTATTATTTTATTACCAGTTATTTATATAGCGCACACATATTCCGCAGCGCTTTACAGAGAATATTTGGCCATTGACATCAGTCCCTGCCCCAGTGGAGCTTACACTCTATATTCCCTATCACATGTACACGTACACACATTCAAGCTAGGGTTAATTTTGTTGGGAGCCAATTAACCTACCAGTATATTTTTGGATTGTGGGAGGAAACCGGAGTACCCGGAGGAAACCCACGCAAGTACGGGGAGAATATACAAACTCCACACAGTTAGGGCCATGGTGGGAGTCGTACCCATGACCTCAGTGCTGTGAGGCAGTAATGCTGACCATTGCACCATCCGTACTGGATCTCTACCCCAAATCTTCCAGTGTATAGCGATTATATTCTCTAATTGTTTATGCTGCAAAGTACATTTCATTATATTACATTCCCCCGTATACTCCATCATCTTATCCATTTTATAGCCACTTCCTAAAACTTCATTTCTCTGCAAATTTCTTACTTTAAGGGCTGCTGTGTCCTCCAGGGCTGCTCTGTCCATCCATCCAGGGGCTGCTCTGTCCATCCATCCAGGGGCTCTGCCCCAATGTAAAAAAAAAAAAAGAAAAGCTAAAAATATAATAATAAAAAAATATTTAACATTTTTTTGTGCTATACCCCAGTGTACTATACTACTATGTTTTTGTGACACTGTCAGTCAGACCGCAGTGTAATAATCATACAAGTATTGTGATGCTGCAGGTCGTACCACAGCTGAATATTCATACACGTATTGTGACGCTTTAGGCCAGACCGCAGTGTAATATTTTTGGTTGATGATTATTTTAGTGATAGCAGCCAAATACGCACATCGGGCGGGGTAGGGGGTGGGCACAATGAAGCCCCTTGTGGGTTCGCTGCACTCATCACTCTGCGGGCCCGGTGGTGAGCTGCTCTCACAACAGGTTCTATTCTCTCTCTGTGTGTTGTGGACACCCACGAGTGGGCATAGTCCCTGTTAGGTGACATGCCGACTGTTGGGATTGTGGGTGGGCAGGAAGAAGGAGCCGGCATTGTGTCTGGCAGTCTCCTGACCGCCGGTCACATGACTACAACCCCCAGCAGCACTATCACAGCACACATATAAGCATGTCCATGCTGTTAATTAGCCACAGCCCCCAAAACCACCCAATACATTGCTGATACCGTTGTGATGGGAAATCTAGTTCACTTTGGTGATTAGTTCATTATGATCTCGTTCACTGATAAGATTAGGTCAGAAGATTAGTTCATGTAGTTCATCATCTCACTCACTGGCCAGTATTTACTAAAAATCCGAGTTTGTCCCATTTGTGTTTTTTTTTTCTAAGTCCCAATCCGGGAATTCACTAAGCACCAATCTCGGCAGTGTCTGGTCTATTCGTAATGGTTTGAATGACAACGTCCCGAAATACGAATGAATAGACCATCGGTCAAACGCTGCTGTTATTTCATACAACACGGGTATTAACTATTCATTCGTATTTGGGTGTTAGTCTCTGAGGGCTCAAATGCGGTCGTATTTTTTTGCGATTCGTTAAAAAAAGCAGCAAAAAAATAGACCTGCTTTTTCCAGTCGAGTTTACATGTGTTGCAAATAACAAATCACTCACACCTAAATAAGGATGCCTATAAAAGGATGTTAGGCCCATTTCAGTACACCTACACTCAGAAATGGCAGCAGGACTGTGGGCCAGTGATCTTTTGTGTGTTGTGGGATTCCTCAGACTCAGACATCAGCCTGTAAGTACCCAGGGCCAAGAAACTGAACATGGTCAGCAGGTTGTCCAGGTTCCGCGGAGGCTGCGCAGGCCTCGTTTTTTTAGGGGGCGTTTAAACTTGAACGCATTGTCCGATGATAAGGTCATACAGATGTTCCGTCTAAATCGTAACAACATTTTCCGTCTGTATGACCTTGTCAAACTGGGCCTAGACCCTGAGACAGCACGCTCTCGCCCTGTCTCAGGCCTGCACAAACTCCTGGCTGTGTTGCACTTTCTGGCTACTGGCAGCTTTCAGGCTGTGTCTGGGGATGTCATAGAAATCTCACAGCCCTCCTTTTCGAGAATATTAACACAGGTGATGTATACCTAACAACCTCTTCTGTTTTGTGTTTGTTTTAATTTCTCGGTGGCCAGTTCTGTCCTAAAATCTCATCTTTATTTTTCTTTCAAATATACACACAGGTGTTGGCTGTTTTGCAGCCCCACATCGATGCCTCAATCTGCTTCCCTACCCAGAAGTCTCAGTGGCATGCCGTCAGGGTTAATTTCTATGAGCTGGCTGGCATTAGATGCACACACATTCAGCTGAGACCACCTAGGGGCAGGCAGCACATCTACACAAATAGACATCTAGAGCACTCCACAAATGTGCAGGTGGTTTGTGATGCAAATCTCAAAATAATGAGTGTTGTTGCTGGTTACCCTGGGGGCTGCCATGACTCCTTCATCCTCAGTCAGTCATCCCTCTTTGACAAGTTTGAGGACGGACAAATGCCAGATGGATGGCTGCTGGGTATGTAATTTGATATGTGTAGGCCTGTGTATACTTTGTCCAAATACAGGGGCAGATGTATTAACCTGTAGAAGGCATAAGGAAGTGAGAAACCACTGATATGTGCAAGGTGATAAAGGCACCAGGCAATCAGCTCCAATATGTAAATGATTATTTAGGAACAGATTGTCCGCTGCCTTTATTACCTTGCACATATCACTAATTTATCACTTCCTTATGCCTTCTACAGGTTAATACATCTGTCCCACAGTGTTACTTATGTGTTGCTGTATCTAAACATGAATCACATTACTATATCTGTCTTTTAGGTGATGGAGGATATGGCTGTTTCTCTTGGCTTCTAACTCCATTGTCCCGACCTGATACCCCTGCTGAACACAATTACAATCATGCACATAAGTCCACGCGGAATGTGATAGAAAGATGTTTTGGTGTGCTGAAATCTAGGTTTCGGTGTCTGGATAAGTCTGGTGGGCTTTTGTTGTATAGTCCCTCGAAGGTGACTCAAATTGTGTTCTGCTGCTGCTTTCTTCATAACATGTGTTTGCCACAACATCTGCCACATGTTGAGGAGGAGGAGGAGGATGAAGAAAGCAGCCAGCAAGCAGAGGAATTAGAGACATCTGGTGATACTTGGAGTATAGATGTAGGGAGGCAGGTTAGGCAATAGCTCATCACTCGCTATTTCTAAGGTAAGTTTCATTTGTTGTGTAATCATAAATAGATGTTTGGCCATTTTTTTTGTAAAAGCCATTACTCAGAATGTGTCTGTCTCCTTGAGACATACAAACATACCCTCGCTTTATGCAAAACAAATGTTGCTTGTGTATTGTTTTTATTTAAAAAAACAAAACAACAGATTATGAGTGGCATGCATTAAGTCTGGATAACTGTTCCTAAACTTGCACTTAAAATTTATTACAAGCACACATAATCCACATAGTAATTTATTTACTATTTTACTTTATGATTGTGTGTAACGTCCTAATGCACAGGTTCTCAAACCCGGCCCTCAGAACCCCACACAGTGCATGTTTTGCAGGTAACCCAGTAGAAGCACAGGTGTATGAATTACTCAGACACATTTTAAAAGGTTCACAGGTGGAGTTAATTATGTCACTTGTGATTCTGTGAGGAGACCTGCAAAACATGCACTGTGTGGGGTCCTGATGGCAGAGTTTGAGAACCTGTGTTCTAAATAAACACTCCTCAACATATAATATGTTAGCCTTGAGGAATACATGTGTCCCTATGTGTGATGCTCCATCATATTTAAGGGACACAAACTTACTCTCATCAAAAATAATTTATTTCGTAATGTTTGCTGCAGTAAACTTGCTGATTTGTAAGTAAATACACAGTTTGCCACAAATATAAATTATTATGCAATTATTATTTTTTTGTGTTAAATCATTTATTTATTTTTTTGGTTTATGCATCGTGTAATAACAGTATTAATATTTTTTAACACAAACATGTCCCAACAATAATGACAGTCATTTTGGCAATTAATTATCTCAATTCAATGCCAACATATCAAAAGTTTTTTACGCAACTCAATTGTCTTATTCTTGTAATGTTGTATACAGAAGAAAGGTAAAATAGTGAACAATCACATTGTAATTTGGATTGGCTGCAGGAGATGAGAATGATTGGAATCTAAAAAGAGTAATGATTAGAAAAAAATCAAGTGTTCTGGTTACTTCCTGCTAACATGTATGTGCAGCTCCATCAACATTTCCGCCTCCAAAACAATTTAAAAGATGTTAAAGAGGGGCGTGGTCTGGAGTCTGAAGGAGGCAGACGTGTTTGAGGAGAGCTCCTGAGACCCATAGCCCAAAACACCTATTTCCCTGATATTTACGCCTTATAGGCCACCCTATATCATCTGCTGCCCTCCTGGTGCCCCCCGGCTGAGACCCCTGAAGCGCCGCGGAATCGGGGAGCAGTTTTAACTGCTCCTGCGGATTGCGGCCTGCAGGACTAGAAGAAGCCGGGGCCTCGATTTTGAACAATAGGCCGAGGACGGCTCCGGGACCCGCTGCGCGGGCCGCGAACATCAGACAGAGCCCTAAAGACTCACCTGCCGCCGGCCGCTTGCCGCGACTAGCTGTTTCCTCCCTGCTCTAAGCTCCCACCGTGACGGGGACCCGGCAACTCGTCGGACGGAAAGACGAGAGAAGACGCCCGGCGGCCATCTTGGGCTCAGTGAAAGGTACTGTGCTGTACTTTCACTGCTGCTACGTATGTAAGGGAGAGAAGGGGGAACCGCAGGGCTGGACCAAATAGGCTTGGTCACAATATAAGACACCATAAATACAGTCACAGTACCCCCCACAATCATCCATCCATCCACTTAATAATTTCTTTATATTTGCTGGCTGACTCCCTACCTGGTGGCCTGGAATCCGGTGGTTACACCCCGATCGGGCCATATCAGAGGCACCATCGCTGTAAGTGAAAGAATGGGCCCATAGCCTAGTGCATGCCTGCCTGATGCTACCCTAAGACCACGAGGGGGGTTCTTGCACGATGACGACCCTCATGCTATATAATACCGAGGAAATGTGAAAGTGTAATTTTAAACAGCTATATCTAAAGACCGATCTCATGGTGAAAGGGATAAAAAAAAAAAAGAAGGCCAAGACTAAGCCGGACGAGATCCCACCCCCCGCGAATCGTTGTTCATCAGATCTACGTCGGTTCCTAACTTCTCCAGCCTCGACCCCCTCTGCTCCTCCTAACGTCCCGACCTTTTCGAGTGTACACGACCCGGTGGACGACATGGCCTCCCCTGGGACTCCGGAGCCCTCACAGGCCCTCTCCCTATCAGCGGAGATAAGTGAAATATTATCCCATGTACGATCACTTCCGACGAAACAAGACTTCTCGGCCTTGGAGACCCGTCTGCTATCCACCATCACTCAGGAAGTGACAGCGCTCCGACAAGATATGTCTCAAATCGCGACTCGAGTCGATGTCCTAGAACACCATGAATCGTCTACTGTGGACTCTTTAACTAAATTTCGGGAAGTGCTATGCCACCAACGAGACGATATCTCTTTCTTAAAGTCGCGCATTGAAGATATGGATAATAGCGGCCGGCGAAATAATATTAGAGTCAGAGGCCTGCCGGAGAGCGTCCAGCAAACAGACCTGGTAAACGCCTTATCTAAGATATTTGGGGAACTTATTGACCTGGATCCGAATAAGGACATTATATTCGATAGAGCTCACAGAGCCCTTCGTCGTCGAGGCTTGCCCTCCGACAGACCACGGGACGTGATTTGTAGGCTCCACTATTACGCCCAAAAAGAGGAAATAATGAGGTCGGCCCGTCAACTGGACAACATTGCATTTCAAGGCGACAAGATCCAGATATTCCCTGACCTTGCCTGGTCAACCTTACAACAACGTCGCGCCTTGAAACCTCTTACAGACTCTCTCAGGAAGCTCGAGCTGAAATACAGATGGGGCTTTCCATTCTCCCTCCAGATCTCTCATGGCGGCAAAATTGCGAGCCTTTCTAGACCATCGGACTTACAGGCTTTCTTCACGATTCTAGGTATCCCCCCGGTTCCGGTTCCTGACTGGGACGCCTTTCACCACCTTCCGGACTTACCTGTTATACTCCCTCCAGATGACGCATGGCAACAAGTTCGCACCCCGCGGAGGCGGGGATCCACTACTGGCCCACGACTTTCGAAGCCTCCTTGAATGAGATGCCTCGTCCCGAGTGGATACAATTTTGCTTGTTGAATACGTTATACATCGAGTTTTTCTCTTTCTTCAAAGTGCAATGTGTTGCTCACCAATGTGATCGGTTTTTGTTATGTTTTTGTTATATTTTTTATTTTTGTTTATGTAGATGGATAACGGTGTACAGACACTAAAGTCTACTGAAACCCGGCTTGATAACTTGAGGTTTGTCTGTACGCTCTTATGCCAATATATATACCTGTATATTTGTATGCTCTATTTTTCATGTTTCACATATGCCTAGTGCATACCTAGGTAATACTGTATATTTAACGAGTTTCTATTTTGGGAGTGGTCACTGTCCTGAGCCCCCCGCAGGACCCCAATATGCTGCACCCCCTGTTTCTTTGGACCGGGAGTCGGCAGGATTCCGCTCCTGTCCTCTCTGCAGCAATTTTGGTTGTAATACCACTTTGGCTTAACGTTAAATTACTTTTTGGCGGAGATTTTCCCGCCATAGCTCTTTCTTTCTATTTCTTTGCTTTCCCTTTTTTCCTATCTCCCCCCCCTGTTGTTATTTTTCCCCCACCTTTCCCAAGGTCTGCCGATGAGAAGACTATCGTGAAACGATTGGATCTGACTGATAATGGGGGTGAGTGATCTACACGTAACTACCCTTAACGTCAAAGGGCTTAATGTCCCTGAAAAAAGGTCTAAACTTCTTAAATGGCTTAGAGATGAGAAAATAGACGTTGCTTTTATTCAGGAAACACACTTCAAGATGGGACACGCACCGTCCCTAAAATGTCACTACTACCCGCATGTTTTCCTGTCCAATAATTCGGCTGGTAAGACACTAGGTGTAGCCATCCTACTTGCCCGCCATCTGCCTGTCCTCAATGTAGCCTCTCACAGAATAGCTGAGGGTAGGGGGTTGCTGGTGAAATGCGACATACATGGCCAACGTTTCTCCTTTTTAAATATATATGCCCCTAACGCTAAACAACCCTCCTTTTTATCCTCAGTTCTAGAAGAAGCGGAACCTCTATTGGAGGGGGTGGTAGTGATGGGGGGTGATCTGAATTGGACCCTGGATCCTCGCCAGGACAATTCTAAAAAGATCTCCTGCAGGCCAGAGAGGGAGCATAGGGGAATGAGGCGTGCTCTGCTCGACCATCAGCTGATCGACACTTGGAGATTGACACACCCCACTGATATAGATTACACCTATTTCTCACACCCACACCAGACATATTCCAGGATCGATTATTTATTTTTGAGTCACCGACACCTACACCTTCTGACTGATGCCTCTATAGGACAGATTGTATGGTCCGATCATGCCCCAGTCAACCTCACCATACGCTTACCTCCCAATGCACATCGCCAATGGTCCTGGCGTTTCAACGACACTTTCTTACAAGATGCAGACTGTAAGTCCCGAATTGATAACGCTCTAGACTCTTATATTTGCACCAATGATTTAGATGACATCTCCAAAGTCTCAGTATGGGAAGCACACAAATGTGTCATCAGGGGGGTTTGTGTCCAAATAGGATCCTTTCGCAAAAAGCAGAGGGAGAAACTCAGAGAGGATCTACTGACTAAAATACAATCTCTTGAGCTCCTACATAAAAAATCCCAAACCCCACAACACTATGCTGATCTCGAAACTGCTAGGGCGGCTCTGAATAAGTTACTCTCAGATGGAGTCAAATTTTCTTATCGGAAGTGCCGTAGCAGATGCTATCAATGGGGCAACAAACCTGGAAAATTACTGGCCAAAGCACTTAGAGAACAACGTGCTCTTACTTTCATTCATACAATTAAAGACAATCATGGCCAACCCCAACACCAGACATCTCACATAGCCAGAGCTTTCAGGACATATTACTCTACTCTGTATAATCTCTCCGGCCCAACCGGCAGAATAGACAGGTCGTCCCATCAAAAAGCCATAGCCGACTATTTAAAGACCTTACATTTCCCCACACTGACCGCAACAGAAGTAGAAGAGCTAGACGCCCCTTTTTCTACTGAAGAGGTTCAGAGAGTTATCGAATCCTCTCCTAATGGCAAGAGTCCCGGCCCCGACGGATATACTATTGCCTACTACAAAGCTTTTAAAGATAAATTAATCCCCATACTCACAAGAGCCTTTAACACTATATCTGATCAATCGCCCTTCTCCCCACAATCTCTCGAAGCTCATATTGCAGTTTTACCCAAAGAGGGTAAAGACCCCAGTCTCTGCTCTAGCTACCGCCCAATCTCCCTATTAAATATTGATATAAAGCTTTTCGCTAAATTGATTGCAAACCGCCTTAAACTACTGCTGCCTGGCCTGATACATGGAGACCAAGCTGGGTTTGTTTTAGGCCGAGAAGCCAGGGACAATACCTCCAAAGTGCTCAGTATGATTCACTATGCAGGCCAGCTCTCATCCCCATCTATCCTACTGTCAACCGATGCAGAAAAAGCTTTTGACAGAGTGGACTGGGATTTTATGACTGGAATATTGAGGCATCTGGGACTAGGTAGCATCTGCCTCCACAGAATCCTATCCCTCTATACCTCCCCATCCACCAAAATTAAGATCAATGGTTCCCTTTCTGACTCCTTTCCAATTTTCAACGGTACGCGACAGGGATGCCCGCTATCCCCATTGCTCTTTGTCCTTTGCATGGAAACACTAGCCCGAAGCATTAGGGCAAACCCAAATATTTCAGGCTTGCTAGTAAGAGGGACCGAATACAAACTGGCATTATATGCCGATGATCTACTCGCAATAATCACGAACCCGGTCACCTCTCTGCCGAATTTAATGGTGGAATTTGAGAAGTTTGGAGTCCTCTCTAACTTCAAAATAAATTATTCCAAATCTATTGCCATGAACCTAACTACACCTCCTGCTATAGTAGAAGGCCTGAAACAAGCCTTCCCCTTCACCTGGCATGATCATAAATTAAAATATCTGGGGGTGTTACTGACCAATGACTTATCCAAAATGTTCTCACTAAATTTTAAACCCTTATTATCTAGGCTTCGTTTAGACTTTTTGTTATGGAAAAAGCTGAGACTGTCCTGGTTCGGAAGGATCAACGTAGTTAAAATAAACGCCCTCCCCAGGATTTTATTCTTTCTCCAGACCCTTCCGATACACATTCCCCTGCTATGGCTTCGAGATGTCCAGAGGCTTATCCGTACATTTGTATGGGGTGGGAATACACCTAGATTTAAACATGATATTTTGTTCAGGAGAAAACATCAAGGGGGGCAACAACTCCCACATATCCCTAACTATTACCACGCAGTACACCTGAATAGGATTCTGGAGTGGACACGTGCCAAGGATCGCAAACAATGGGTCCTCCTAGAGGAGGGCTGTCTCCCATATTATATAGAAATTGCACCTTGGCTTCCTACCCTCCCGAAGGTGTCGCACCCCACGGTCTCGCCCACGCTCAGATTATGGGCCAAGCTGAGATCCCAGAGTTATATATCCTCCAAACGGTCCCCCTTATCCTCTTTTCTCTATAACTCTGAATTTGCTCCTGGCTTTCAGGGGACTGCTTTCGCCCCATGGGCAGAGGCCGGGATCTTCAGAGTCTGTCAGCTGGTGAGCTCGGGTGGGGTGCGCTCTTTCTCAGATGTTCAATCCTCTTGGAACCTACACAGTACTGAGTTTTGGAGGTTCCTGCAGGTCCACCATTTCATATCATCTCCCAAGAACTTCTCTGACGTAACTAGGGACCTCACTGGATTTGAGAGACTATGTATCTCCCCCAGCTCACCCACACATACTATTTCACAAATTTATACGTTGATTATGGAAAATTTCTTCCCACAACCTCCTACCTTCTTGGCTTCCTGGGAAAGGGAATTGTCAGGGATACCTACTCAAATTAACTGGGAATCCGTGTTTAAGAACGCTCAGGCGAGTTCTCTATGCATTTCGACACTAGAGACCCTTTATAAACTTATATATAGGTGGTATAGGACCCCCCGTGTTCTTAACAGAATGTTTCCCTCTCTTTCGAATATGTGTTGGAGATGCAAAAATGCCCCAGGGAGTTTTATACATATTTGGTGGGATTGCCCTCTTATAACCCCATTCTGGGCAGATGTATTTAAATGCACCGAACTGATAGTAGGTGACGAAATCCCAAGAGACCCAGATTTCTGGCTCCTTAATCACACCCCCGTAGGATTACACTCCTACAAACATTCCCTGTTAAGACACCTTAGCAACGCCGCTAAAGCGGTGATCCCAGTTCTTTGGAGATCTACCTCTCCACCCTCAATTAAAATGTGGTTCACAAAGATTGATCACTTCTTGGACATGGAAGACCTGGTTTCCTTCTCATCCGGGAAAACAGTTAACTTCATAGCTATTTGGTTTCCCTGGTATGACTTTAAAGACACATCGCAGTATAGGTCCTATATTGCGACATAACCCCCCTCATGTTGGTAAACAGGCCCATATTCATATCATTATCTATACCCATACCCATATTCCGATAATGTTGTTTCAGTACTGTGGCCCAGACTCAGGATCGGTGGAGATCGCCCATACGCTCCCCAAATAGTCTGCCCGCACCACGCAGACCGTCACACCTGACCCTGTCCACCCTTACCTTCCCTTGTTTATCCTCTTTTCCTCTTCTCTTCTCTCTTTCCTTTTTTCTCTTTCCCACTCACTGATGCTGTTTTGATATTATGCTCATCCCTTATAAGCTTTAATGATGACAGAAATGCAGACAGATATTTTTCGGCTAAGGGCGTTCTATGTGTGGTGTACTGATAGATATATACTATGTGATATTTTTGTATGCCCTCCTTTTGTTTTTTGAAAATGTTTCTGTAATGTTTTCTGAATACTGCTTTGACTAATAAAAACAGTTTACACAAAAAAAAAGATGTTAAAGAATAAATGTGCGTACAAATTTTATGTTGTTCTTTGTAGCACTTATAATTAATGATGTTGTATAAATTGTCAAGGAGCTAAGTGTTATATATATTTTGCCAAACATACACTTACTAACTAATTTTATTTTCTTATCAGAAATGTCTAATTTGTGTTTTATGTAATTTTTTTTGGGGTGGCTGCTTGTCCTGCCCTTTGCCTTTAGCACTGTCATGTTCTCGTGCTCTGGTGGAGCGTCTTGGTGGTGATGAGACTGGCGTCATATTTGGAGTAGTCGTACCAGAACTGCTGCTTGTTTGCTGTTGGTGCATGGATCTGAGTGTTTCATTCAGGTTAGTGAGGGTGGCATTGAGTTCACGTGTAGCAGCATTTTGATTGTCTACAATTCGGAATAAACTCTCATTAATCTTTTGATTGTTTAGAAAAATGTCATATAACTTTGCTGTTGCCTGTGCTGTTCTTCCATTATTCTGTGCTGATCTTCCATTATGCGCTGTAAGTTGCCCATGACCTGTGTAATGTCTGTACACATGAGTTCCATGGTATTGCCAATTCGGGTTGTTTGTTCATTTTGTCTACTCATATTTCTTGTTATTCTTCTGAGGTGACATGGTATGCTTGCAAACATTTGTGTCTGCCTACGCAGGCAATCTTCATTAGTGGCCTGCTGTCTAGCCCAAATGGTCCAAAACACCTGATCAGGGCCCTGTGTTACTGGTGTTGTTGGACTGTGTTGTGGTGGTGGTGTGCTTTGCTGTGGTGGGGTACTCACAGGTGCTGGGGGGCTGATTCCTTGGCTTAATTGCTGCATTTCTAAGATGATTGTCTCCTCCATGTCACTGTGTTGCTGTTGTTGCGGAGGGATGCTGTTACCAGGACTAGAAGCTGAAATGTAGAAAAAAATCTCTGTTAGCTATCCATATGTTTGATAAATGTAAACAAATCACTACACATGGAACACATGTCATTCACTGTTCCTTTCAGATATTCTGCCTAGCAACATCATCACTCATAACTTAAATACATACATATGCCTGTTTTTGGCAAATGTGTCTGGTTACTTAATTGTGAAAGCAAACACTTTAGTTTTATTGTAGATCAGACATACTCCACCATAAAAAAAAACATTGTAATCCATAATGTGTTACCTTAGAGCTTTTCTTAAAAAAACATAGTAATGTTTTTTATATGTATTTGGCAATGTGAGCTCAAACACACATGTGAAAATTTTAAAAACAACCTTACTATTTTCAAAAATTAAACATGATTTTCTGTTGCAGCATCTTACACACAATGTGCTACTGTATGGCCCAAGTGGACATACATATCTTTACTGGATGTGGACAAGGCCATTTTGCTTGGATTCCATTTCATGATTTACTTACTTCGGTAAGTATATACGTTTTTGATGTGTTTTGACTTAATGCGGTAAATAAAAATTTGGATTACTATCTTAAATTGTTTACATTTATTTCAGTTTTATACTCACAATCAAGATGAGGGGAGTGTGGATGACGTCTTGGAGGTGTGTCCAAAATTTGGAGTGGGGGGGCCGAACATACTGTCGATAATCTTCGTGGCGGGGTAGGCTGCTGTGGTTGGCCCTGGACATCACACCTTGCTTTCTTTGCTGCCACAGGTTTTTTGTGGTGGTGTCTTACAGAAGTCCCACTTCTGCTGCTCCAGACTTCTTTTGATGGACCTATTAATGAAAGTGAAATTTTGTTATGGACATTCCTTTACAAACATACCCTATACTACAATGGACACTTTACCTGCTTCAGCTGCGTCATCATCATCAGATGTGATGGGAGTTACTGGACGACGGGTAGTACTGCTTTTCTCAAACATTGTAAAAAAAAAAATGTATTCATGCTATTGTTGATACATCCACCCATTATGCTTATAAACATTTATTCTTTAAGAAATGCTTGCTTTATTTATATTAAAAACATAAGGACCGGAAACAAAAAAACCACTACATAAAACAATAAACATTGTCCAATAGCCATATGCACTATGGAAAGTTCGACACAGGTAAACATGTACAGGACACTGACATAGGCCACAAGTTAAAATACATACATTAACAACCAAAAACACACACATCTTCATTTTGTATTGAAAGGAAAAATATTAAAGATGCAATATATAAATTGCTCTGTGATGTGGCACTCCAAACACACATTACCACTATATGAGCCAAACCAAACAAAAATACACATAAAAAAATTACACTGCATTGTTGTGTCACGGTACAAATACAAACTCAAACTGAACAAACAAATAGTGGAATTTTTTTTTAAAAATAGTACATTCTGAAATAATTACATTACACATGTAAGTGGTTTCCAAACCAATTTCCGCTACTCCAGCCTCTAACATGACAAACACTGTTTTAGAAACATTGCACATGGATAACATAAATATAAAACATAGTCCAAATTAAAACAACAAAAATGTCCAAAAGGAAAACATTATTGCAGGACAATTCAATGACACACCAAGTCCAAACTACACATGCAAAATATACTGGAAAAAAACACATGACATACAATAAAGTACTATGTTACATTGGCTTTTGTATAAAACATTAACCAAAACAATGTATTTGCTGACACAGACTTGAAGATGGGAGTAATATGCAATGTCACATGACACACGTTTAAAAAAGAAAAGAAAGAAAAAAGGTCATAGAATGTAAATGCAAATACACATGCTCACCATTCTTCCTGGGCCTATCTGAATCCCGGACATGGGTTGCAGAGACAACTTCAGGAGGTATTACACTCCGCATGGGCTCCTCATACTCCAGATATCTTGCAATATAGGGCTGGCCACCACCGGTTTTTCTAGCCGACTTCGTCTCTTTGGCCATTTTGGACTTGACACGTCGCTTTATGTCATAGTACCGTTTGCGGCACGTGTCCTCCGTCCGCTTGACCACCCCCTCGCTATTGACAGCAGCAACAACTTTCGCCCACAACACCGTCTTCCTCCATGTTGGCACCTTGGCGGACTCAGGGCCAAATAGCTGCCTCTGATACTTCATCAGCTCACGCACCAATGCCACATTTTCAGCAAAACTAAACTTTACATTCCGCCCAGTCTTAGTAGTGGGGCGTGGCTGCGGAGCTGTCTGACTGTCACTATCACTTGAGGCTGCTGCAGCAACCTCACCCACCTCCTCCACCTCACTAACCTCACTAACACTCACCTCCTCCACCTGACCAACCTCCTCCCCCTCACTCACACCCTCCACCTCACCCACCTCTGAGTCACACATAATTGTGTCTAAACACTTAACACAGAAAAAACAATAGACAAACAACACACTCCTCCACTACCACTACACAACTCACACACACACACACACACACACACACACACACACACACTGACAAGGGACTATAAAGAAAAATAACTTGGACTAAAAATGAGACAAAACCACAAAATACAAGACTACAAGAATGACAAGACGACTTTCAAACACAATACCACACTCAGAAATCGCTACCAACACTCCTCACCAAACCACAAATTCACCTACCTCCACAGCCCAACCTCCCTCCTCCTCACCACTTACTAAACCCACGAGGTGCGGACGGTTTGGGGCGTATTTATATGGTTGCGCACAGACACTCCTACATCTGAAACACAACCAATCACGAACGGAGATGAAAAACGAAACTAAAAGTTAAAATGCGGCCGGGGTCTTAAAAAAAACCTGCCGCATTTAACTTAGAAAAAATACCGGAAAAAACAACCAAAAGCCGTACGCAAATGACAATGATGGCCGAGAATGGTCCAAAAAAAATGACTGGCATCGACATCGGAAAACACGAACACAATAAAGTCGACTGCTTCGTAACTTTGCGTATATGGATTCAAAAAATTGCATGAAAATGCACCTGATGCAAAACGAGTTTAAACACTACACAAACCGACTCAAACACGAATATTAGTAAATTTTGCCCACTGACTCGGAGACTGAAAGGAGTGATTAGGTTTAGAAGTAGTCTAGACTATTACACATAGAGTAGGTATTTCTGATACTAGCTCATTGTAGGAGTTATAGTCTTGTTCAAATGATCAGATATGTTTAATATGTCAGATTTATTTATATTTAAGAAAATAAATAACTTATATAGCAACCTTATAGTGACATGTTTATCTCTGCAATATTAATCCCATTGTTGGTACTCATTTTTACTTCATAATATGCAAGTGACCCAAATTCAGAGTAATGTCATAAGTCACTTTTTTTCTGCTTTTAAAATACAGTACCCTAATGCAACAGACCTTAGAGAGAGATAAAGTGGAGATGTTGCAAAGTAACCAATCAGATTCTGTTGTTTACCTTCAACAGTATATAAAGTGACAGAAGCTGATTGGTTGCTAGGGGCAACTGCTCTACTTTATGTCACTTGAAGGTTCATAGTACATATCCTCCTGTGTCTTGTGTGGAGTAATCATACCCTACAGGATAGCATGCAGCACTCAGCACTGTGTCTTTAGCTGATAGGGAGTGTAGCTTGTCACCTAATATACTGGGGGAATGAATCATGGCTATATGCAGTTCAGTATCAGCTCCATACAATGCATATGCCTGTGCACAGCAGTGCCACACATGGTAGCTTAGAGGTACTGTACTGACTCATATGGCTGTATGAGTTATTGAGTCAGTGAGATGATCAGTGATCTGTATGAATCAGTGAACTACTGAACTACTTGCAAGGAGAGTGACTCATGAGTCGTCAGGACTATGCAGCTCAGCATCAGCTCCATACAATCAATGCATATGCTGAGCACAGTAGTGCCACACATGGTAGCTTAGAGGTACTTAACTGACTCATATGGCTATATGAGTTATTGAGTCAGTGAGCTGATCAGTGATCTGTATGAATCACTGAACTACTGAGCTACTTGCAAGGAGAGTGACTCATGAGTCGTCTGGACAATGTAGCTCAATCAGCTCCATACAATCAATGCATATGTCTGTGCACAGCAGTGCCACACATGGTAGCTTAGAGGTACTGTACTGACTCATATGGCTGTATGAGTCATTGAGTGAGTGAGCTGATCAGTGATCTATATGAATCAGTGAACTGCTGAACTACTTGCAAGTAGAGCCGGCCATAGGCATAGGCAAACTAGGCAATTGCCTAGGGCATTTGATATGCATAGGGGCATCAGCAGCTTCTGCTGATTAAAATGATATGCGGCATGCCTATATTCTGTGTGTAGCATTTCTTATGCAGATACAGCCACAGTCTCACACAATATATAGGCATGCTGCATATCATTTTAAACAGCAGAATCTGCTTGTGCATCCTAGCCACAAAGCAATGCACATAAGATACATTTTTATAAAAAAAAAGGGTGCCCAACGTTAGCATTAAGGCAAGATTTATGAGGACACATCTGTATCCAAGCAGAGGCAGAGGTCACAGTGTTAGTGGCAGTGTGAGTGCTGTGTGCATGTGAGTGGGTTGGTTGTGCAGTAGTGTTCGGAATATGTGTAAGGAGCATTATGTGTGTCATGTGTGTCATTATGTGTGTCATGTAAAAATGCACTAATAATGTGCAACATATGTATAAGGGGCACTATGTGTGTCATTATGTGTATAAGGGCATTAATAATGTGTGGCATACTGTATGTGTAACAGGGTACTACTGTATGTGTCATTATGTGTATAGGAGCACTAATAATGTGCAGCAAATGTGTAGGGGACACTATGTGTGTCATTATGTGTACAAGGGCATTAATAATGTGCGGCATGTATGTAAGGGACATTGTGTGTAAAAGTGCATTAATGAAGGTTGTCATAATGTGTAAGGCGCATTATGTTTATAAGTACATTAATAATGTGTAAGAGGCATTACTGTGTGGAATTAGGTGTATACATGCATTACTAATGTGTGGCATTATGTGTATAATAAGGTGCTCTACTATGTGGTGTTGCGTATAGAAAGGGCACTACTGTATCATCTAATATGAATAAAGAGCAATAGGGTGTGGTGTAATGTGAATAAGGAGCAATTCAGTGTGATGTAATGTGAATACGGGGCTCTACTGTGAGGAGTAACGTTTATAAGGTAAAGTAATACTACTGTGGGATGTAATATGAATTATGGACACTATCGCATGAGCAAATGTGAATAAAGTTGCAGTACTGTGTGGTGTAATTGGAATTGGGGTATTATTGTGTGGCCATGCCCCTTGCCAGCAAAAACACACCCCTTTTTGGGCTGTGCACCAAATGTGCGAACTGTTCCTATTTAAAATATAGGGGGTACAAACACCAAAATAAGGACTGCTATGGGTGAGGAGTGATGGTGCTGGGAAAGAGGTGCAAGGTCAGAGGCGGAACCAGCGGTGGTGCTAGGGGGCACCAGCCAAAATCTTGCCTAGGGCATCATATTGGTAAGGGCCGGCTCTGCTTGCAAGGAGAATGACTCATGAGTCGTCAGGACAATGTAGCTCAATCAGCTCCACAGAGTGAGTCCACTCCATATCTGAGCACAGCAGTGCCCCCTGTGGCAGCAGAGATGTACTGGCTCATGAGTATTGCTGAGTGAGAGCTGAATAACAACAGTGCTGCTGCAGCACCTACACAACACCCAGCAGAAGATTTAGCACAGCAGTATGCACAGGAGCCAGTAGTACCAGAAGTAGCAGCAAGTGTTTGGACATCTGGACTAATAGGACAGTGATTGTATCACAGAAAGGTGAGCAGCATGACCACACATTCTCACTCACAGACACACAGAGACTTTGGCTAGGCAGAGCAGATGCTATTTTTTTTATTAGATCTGTATTGCTGGGCTGTGTTGTACTTTTAACTTTCATTTCACAGCATCAGATTCAGGAAGTGAAATCCAGTGACATGAATGAGACAGTGAGTAGCCTAATGCAGCTGCTGGCTCTATTCTGTCTGTGTCTAACTCCTCCTTCCTGATGAACTAATCTTTGCCAGAGCTGTGAACTGAATGAACTAGTTCACTTTGAAGATTAGTTAATTTTGAACTAATCATTCATGAGCTA
The DNA here is from genome assembly GCF_028390025.1 of Pseudophryne corroboree. Taxonomy (NCBI): domain Eukaryota; kingdom Metazoa; phylum Chordata; class Amphibia; order Anura; family Myobatrachidae; genus Pseudophryne; species Pseudophryne corroboree. The sequence continues at coordinate 469,995 of NW_026967539.1, forward strand.
CTCATCACTATGATACCGGACATTTCAGAGACTGTGCGCCTGAGTCCATACCGTTATTCTGTGCGCAGACACGATGCGTGTGCGGTGTGACTTAGATGTATGCGCAGCACAAAAACATCACTCCACTGCATCCGACATCTGCATCCGCCCACAATGAGCATCTTACTTTCTGACGACATGCGCCATGAGTGTGCGATCAGGTGCGAGTGTCATTCCGATGAGAACATTCCATAAGCACTGTAAGTTTCAGCCTAAATAGAAGTAACGTACAATGAAAATCTATGTCACAAGTGTGAATTATTTTTCTGATCCAGAGGGAAGAAAATGCTATTTAAAAGCACATTGAACGTTTAAATTATTTAAAGATCTCATTAGCCGACAGCCGGCTGCTTATTCAGGAATCAATTAATATTATGCATTAAGTATAATCCTAGACTGTGGCTGAAACTGCATCAAATAAACTGAAAATCAAGCTGATCTCTCAGATACTGGGGCATTTGTGAAACAGAACAAGGAGCAGGATGATGTTATGGAGCAGAGTGAGGACAGGGAGCAGAATCAGAACAAGGAGCAGGATCAGAACAAGGAGCAGGATCAGAACAAGGAGCAGAGTGAGGACAGGGAGAAGGATCAGAACAAAGAGCAGATGAGGACAGGGAGCAGGAGGATCAGAACAAGGAGCAGGGTGAGGACAAGGAGCAGGATGAGAACAAGGAGCATGATCAGAACAAGGAGCAGGATCAGATCAAGGAGCAGGATCAGAACAAGGAGCAGGATCAGAAAAAGGAGCAGGATCAGAACAAGGAGCATGATCAGAACAAGGAGCATGATCAGAACAAGGAGCAGGATGAGGACAGGGAGCAGGTTCAGAACATGGAGCAGGATGAGGACAGGGAGCAGCATGAGGACAGGGAGCAGGATGAGGACAGGGAGCAGGATGAGGACAGGGAGCAGGTTCAGAAAAAGGAGCAGGATCAGAACAAGGAGCAGGACGAGGACAAGGAGCAGGATGTCGCTATGGAGCAGAGTGAGGACAGGGAGAAGGATCAGAACAAGGAGCAGGATGAGGACAAGGAGCAGGTTCAGAACAAGGAGCAGGATGAGGACAGGGAGAAGGATCAGAAAAAGGAGCAGGATCAGAAAAAGGAGCAGGATGAGGACAGGGAGCAGGTTCAGAACATGGAGCAGGATAAGGACAGGGAGCAGGTTCAGAACAAGGAGCAGGATGAGGACAGGGAGCAGGATGAGGACAGGGAGCAGGTTCAGAACAAGGAGCAGGATGAGGACAGGGAGCAGGATGAGGACAGGGAGCAGGTTCAGAACATGGAGCAGGATAAGGACAGGGAGCAGGTTCAGAACAAGGAGCAGGATGAGGACAGGGAGCAGGATGAGGACAGGGAGCAGGTTCAGAACAAGGAGCAGGATGAGTACAGGGAGAAGGATCAGAAAAAGGAGCAGGATCAGAAAAAGGAGCAGGATCAGAACAAGGAGCAGGATGAGGACAGGGAGCAGGTTCAGAACATGGAGCAGGATGAGGACAGGGAGCAGGTTCAGAACAAGGAGCAGGATGAGGACAGGGAGCAGGCTCAGAACAAGGAGCAGGATGAGGACAGGGAGCAGGTTCAGAACAAGGAGCAGGATGAGGACAGGGAGCAGGTTCAGAACAAGGAGCAGGATGAGGACAGGGAGGAGGATCAGAACATGGAGCAGGATCAGGACAAGGAGCAGGATCAGGACAAGGAGCAGGGATAGGATAGGGAGCAGGATGAGAACAAGGAGCAGGATGAGGAAAGAAAGCAGAAGCTGAACAAGGAAAAGGATCAGAACAAGGAGCAGGATGAGAACAGGGAGCAGGTTCAGAACAAGGAGCAGGATGAGGACACGGAGGAGGATCAGAACATGGAGCAGGATCAGGACAAGGAGCAGGATCAGAACAAGTAGCAGGATGAGGACAGGGAGCAGGATCAGAACAAGGAGCTGGATAAGGACAGGGAGCAGGATGGGGACAGAAAGCTGGATCAGAACAAGGAACAGGATCAGAACAAGGAGCTGGATGAGGACAAGAAGCTGGATGAGGACAGGGAGCAAGGTAAGAACAAGGAGCAGGATGATGATATGGAGCAGAGTGAGAACAAGGAGCAGAATCAGAACAAGGAGCAGGATCAGAACAAGGAGCAGGATGTCGCTATGGAGCAGAGTGAGGACATGGAGCAGGATGAGGACAGGGAGTAGGTTCAGAACATGGAGCAGGATGAGGACAGGGAGCAGGATGAGGACAGGGAGCAGGTTCAGAACATGGAGCAGGATGAGGACAGGGAGCAGGATGAGAACAAGGAGCAGGTTCAGAACAAGGAGCAGGATGAGGACAGGGAGCAGGATGAGGACAGGGAGCAAGATGAGGACAGGGAGCAGGATGAGAACAAGGAGCAGGTTCAGAACAAGGAGCAGGATGAGGACAGGGAGCAGGATGAGGACAGGGAGCAGGATGAGAACAGGGAGCAGGTTCAGAACAAGGAGCAGGATGAGGACAGGGAGCAGGTTCAGAACATGGAGCAGGATGAGGACAGGGAGCAGAATGAGGACAGGGAGCAGGTTCAGAACAAGGAGCAGGATGAGGACACGGAGGAGGATCAGAACATGGAGCAGAATTAGAACAAGGAGCAGGATCAGGACAAGGAGCAGGGATAGGATAGGGAGCAGGATGAGAACAAGGAGCTGGATGAGGAAAGAAAGCAGAATCTGAACAAGGAAAAGGATCAGAGCAGGGACCAGGATGAGGACAGGGAGCAGGATGAGAACAAGGAGCAGGATGAGGACAGGGAGCAGGATGAGAACAGGGAGCAGGATGAGGAAAGAAAGCAGAATCTGAACAAGGAACAGGATGAGGACAGGGAGCAGGATCAGAACAAGGAAAAGGATCAGGACAAGGAGCAGGATGAGGACAGGGAGCAGGATCAGAACAGGGAGCAGGATGAGAACAGGGAGCAGGTTCAGAACAAGGAGCTGGATGAGGAAAGAAAGCAGAATCTGAACAAGGAACAGGATCAGAGCAAGAAGCAGAATCAGAACAAGAAGCAGGATGAGGACATGGAGCAGGATCAAAACAAGGAGCAGGATGAGGACAGGGAGCAGGATCAGAACAAGGAAAAGGATCTGAACAAGGAGCTGGATGAGGACAAGTAGCTGGGTAAGGACAGGGAGCAAGGTAAGAACAAGAAGCAGGATGACGATATGAAGCAGCGTGAGGACAGGGAGTAGGATCAGAACGTGGAGCAGAATCAGAACAAGGAGCAGGATCAGAACAAGAAACAGGATGAGGACAGGGAGCAGGATGAGGACAGGGAGCAAGATGAGGATAGGGAGCAGGATGAGGACAGGGAGCAGGATGAGGATAGGGAGCAGGGAGCAGGATGAGGATAGGGAGCAGGATGAGGACAGGGAGCAGGATGAGGACAGGGAGCAGGATGAGGACAGGGAGCAGGATGAGAACAGGGAGCAGGTTCAGAACAAGGAGCAGGATGAGGACAGGGAGCAGGTTCAGAACATGGAGCAGGATGAGGACAGGGAGCAGAATGAGGACAGGGAGCAGGTTCAGAACAAGGAGCAGGATGAGGACACGGAGGAGGATCAGAACATGGAGCAGAATTAGAACAAGGAGCAGGATCAGGACAAGGAGCAGGGATAGGATAGGGAGCAGGATGAGAACAAGGAGCTGGATGAGGAAAGAAAGCAGAATCTGAACAAGGAAAAGGATCAGAGCAGGGACCAGGATGAGGACAGGGAGCAGGATGAGGACAGGGAGCAGGATGAGAACAAGGAGCAGGATGAGGACAGGGAGCAGGATGAGAACAGGGAGCAGGATGAGGAAAGAAGGCAGAATCTGAACAAGGAACAGGATCAGAGCAAGAAGCAGAATCAGAACAAGAAGCAGGATGAGGACATGGAGCAGGATCAGAATGAGGAGCTGGATAAGGACAGGGAGCAGGATGGGGACAGAAAGCTGGATCAGAACAAGGAACAGGATCAGAACAAGTAGCAGGATGAGTACATGGAGCAGGATCATTACAAGGAGCAGGATGAGGACAGGGAGCAGGATCAGAATGAGGAGCTGGATAAGGACAGGGAGCAGGATGGGGACAGAAAGCTGGATCAGAACAAGGAACAGGATCAGAACAAGGAGCTGGATGAGGACAAGAAGCTGGACGAGGACAGGGAGCAAGGTAAGAACAAGGAGCAGGATGATGATATGGAGCAGAGTGAGAACAAGGAGCAGGATCAGAACATGGAGCAGGATGAGGACAGGGAGCAGAATCAGAACAAGAAACATAATCAGAACAAGGGGCAGGATGACGAAATGGAGCAGGATCAGATCAAGGAGCAGAATCAGAACAAGGAGCAGGATGAGGACAGGAAGCAGGATGAGGACAGGAAGCAGGATGAGGACAGGGAGCAGAATCAGATCAAGGAGCTGGATGAGAACAGGAAGCAGGATGAGGAAAGGAAGCAGGATCAGAACAAGGAACAGGATCAGAATAAGGAGCTGGATGTGGACAGGGAGCCAGATGAGGACAGGGAGTAGGGTAAGAACAAGGAGCAGGATGACGATATGGACTAGAGTGAGAACAAGGAGCAGGCTCAGAACATGGAGCAGGATGAGGACTCGGAGTAGGATGAGATCAGGAAGTAGGATGAGAAAAAGGAGCAGGATGACGATATGGAGCAGAGTGAGAACAAGGAGTAGGATCAAAACAAGGAGCAGGATGACGATATGGAGCAGAGTGAGAACAGAACAAGGAATAGGATGAAGACAGGGAGCAGGGTAAGTACAAGGATCAGGATCAGAACAAGTAGCAGGATGAGGACAGGGAGAAGGATCAGAACAAGGAGCAGGATCAGGACAGGGAGCAGGATCAGAAATAGGAGCAGGATAAGAACAAAGAGCTGGATCAGAGCAAGGAACAGGATGAGAACAAGGAGCAGGATGAGGACAGGGAGAAGGATCAGAACAAGGAGCAGGATCAGGACAGGGAGCAGGATCAGAAATAGGAGCAGGATAAGAACAAAGAGCTGGATCAGAGCAAGGAACAGGATGAGAACAAGGAGCAGGATGAGGACAGGGAGCAGTATGAAGACAGGGAGAAGGATCAGAACAAGGAGCAGGACCAGGACAGGGAGCAGGATCAGAAATAGGAGCAGAATCAGAACAGGGAGCAGAATCAGAACAAGGAGCAGAATCAAAACAAGGAGCAGGATGACGACAGGGAGCAGGATGAGAACAAGGAGCAGGATGTCGACAGGGAGCAGGATGAGAACAAGGAGCAGGATCAGAACAAGGAGCAGGATGAGGACAGGGAGCGGGATCAGAACAAGAAACAGGATGAGGACAGGGATCCGGATGAGGACAGGAAGGAGGATCAGAACCCGGAGCAGAATTAGAACAAAGAGCAGGATCAGGACAAGGAGCAGGATGAGGACAGGGAGCAGGATCAGAACAGGGAGCAGGATGAGAACAGGGAGCAGGTTCAGAACAAGGAGCTGGATGAGGAAAGAAAGCAGAATCTGAACAAGGAACAGGATCAGAGCAAGAAGCAGAATCAGAACAAGAAGCAGGATGAGGACATGGAGCAGGATCAAAACAAGGAGCAGGATGAGGACAGGGAGCAGGATCAGAACAAGGAAAAGGATCAGAACAAGGAGCTGGATGAGGACAAGTAGCTGGGTAAGGACAGGGAGCAAGGTAAGAACAAGAAGCAGGATGACGATATGAAGCAGCGTGAGGACAGGGAGTAGGATCAGAACGTGGAGCAGAATCAGAACAAGGAGCAGGATCAGAACAAGAAACAGGATGAGGACAGGGAGCAGGATGAGGACAGGGAGCAAGATGAGGATAGGGAGCAGGATGAGGACAGGGAGCAGGATGAGGATAGGGAGCAGGATGAGGATAGGGAGCAGGATGAGGATAGGGAGCAGGATGAGGACAGGGAGCAGGATGAGGACAGGGAGCAAGATGAGGACAGGGAACAGGATCAGAACAAGGAGCTGGATGAGGACAGGAAGCAAGATCAGAATACGGAACAGGATCAGAACAAGGAGCAGAATCAGAACAAGGAGCAGGATGAGGAAATGGAGCAGGATCAGAACAAGGAGCAGGATGAGGACAGGAAGCAGAATCAGAACAAGGAGCTGGATGTGGACAGGGAGCCAGATGAGGACAGGGAGTAGGATGAGATCAGGGAGTATGGTAAGAACAAGGAGCAGGATGACGGTATGGAGCAGAGGGAGAACAAGGAGCAGGATGAGGATAGGGAGTAGGATCAGAATAAGGAGCAGGATCAGAACAAGGAGCAGGATGAGAACAAGGAGCAGAATGAGAACAAGGAGTAGGATCAGAACAAGGAGCACAATCAGAACAAGGAGCAGGATGAGGAAAGGGAGCAGGATCAGAACAAGCAGCAGGATGAGGACAGGGAGCAGGATGAGGACAGGGAACAGGATGAGGACAAGGAACAGGATGAGGACAAGGAGCAGAATCAGAACAAGGAGCAGGATCAGAACAAGGAGAAGGATGAGGACACTGAGCAGTTTGAGGACAGGGAGAAGGATCAGAAATAAGAGCTGGGACAGAACAAGGAGCAGGAGGAGAACACGGAGCAGGATGAGGACAGGGAGCAGGATGAGGACAGGGAGCAGGATCAGAACAAGGAATAGGACGATTACAGGGAGCAGGGTAAGAACAAGGAGCAGGATAAAAGAATTCAAGGGACAAATAGGCCTGAGAATAAATAAGCATCCTGGTTTTTTAAGGAAGGAAGCCTGGGGCTAGGAATGGGAGAAGGGGGAAGGGGAGAGGGAAGGGGAGTGGCACAGCAGGGGGACGACGCAGCCTCTGGCTCGAGCGGGAATGGCCCCCCCACCGGGATCCGGTCACACCCCCTTCCCCACGCTGCCGAAAGCGTGACAAATATACAGCGCTGAGCCAAGCCAGCTTTTCCCCCCACAGCTATCGAGCAGCGCCCAATCCCCCAATGCACATACTGCGCAGGCCCCCGACAGACAGTTCCCGCTACCAGCATCAACCCAGGTGGGGTGGGGACAGCAGCTTACGACCCCCCCCCTCCTCCAATGGGCGAGGTACTGGCCCCCCACGGCACATCACCCCTGGTACCAGCACCCTAGTTACACCCAATACCCCCCAGGCACAAGCCAATACCCCACCTTCGGCAACCAGCCCACCCAACCAACTCGCGGCCGATGTCCCCCCCCCCCCACCCACAGGGCCCGGTCTGCACAAGAGGCAGGGCCAGGCAGCAGTCGGTGAGGGCAACGGGCTAAAAGACTGAACAAAACCTTAGATCTCTGGCCCACCCTCCGCCGGCTGCGCACCAGCAGCAGCTCCGCCCCCCGCAGACATGGCTCATACACAAACATCAGATACCTTACATATTCCCTCTACAAGCTTGTGTCATGACTGAGGTTTTGTGAACCCGGGGTTAGTGAAGTCTGTGCGGGCGACTGGAGAATTATATGAATACTACCACTGACCTGGTTTGGGAGTGTTGTGGACTCGGGGTTTCTTCCGGTGACTGGGAAGAGGAACCGCAGCAGAGATGGCTGAATCTAGGTTCTCCTCATGCAGGATTAGGTCGGCAGACAGGAGGCACGTGTGGACGCTGAAGGTCTCCTGAAAGACAGAACTGGAAAGGCGCTGATGAATCAGTGAAGAATACCAGGTACAACTGCGCTAAAGTGCACTGGGTGCTCGGAGACACTGAGATGCTAGGAGGCGCGGAGGCGCTTGGAGACACTGAGGTACTAGGAGGCACGGAAGTGCTTGGACGTACTGAGGTGCTTGGAGGTACTGGGGTGCGTATAGACACTGGGGTGCGTAGAGACACTGGGGTGCTGGAAGCACGGAGGTGCTGAGGCACGGAGGTACTGAGGCACGGAGGTGCTGGAGGCACGAGATGCTGGAGGCACGAGGTGCTGGAGGCACAGGGGTGCTGGAGGCACGAGGTGCTGGAGGCACGGAGGTGCTGGAGGCACGGAGGTGCTGAGGCACGGTGGTGCTGAAAGCACGAGGTACTGGAGGCACGAGGTGCTGAGTCACGGAGATGCTGGAAGCACGGAGGTGCTGAGGCACAGAGGTGCTGGAAGCACGGAGGTACTGGAGGCACGGAGGTACTGGAGGCACGAGGTGCTGAGACACGGAGATGCTGGAAGCACGGAGATGCTGAGGCACGGAGATGCTGAGGCACGGAGGTGCTGAGGCACGGGGGTGCTGAGGCACGGAGGTACTGAGGTACGGAGGTGCTGAGGCACAGAGGTACCGAGGCACAGAGATGCTGAGGCACGGAGATGCTGAGGCACGGAGGCACCGGAGGCACGAGGATCCGAGACACGGAGATGCTGGAAGCACGGAGATGCTGAGGCACGGAGGTGCTGAGGCACTGAGGTACCGAGGCACTGAGATGCTGAGGCATGGAGATACTGAGGCAAGGAGGTACTGAGGCACGGAGGTGCTGAGGCACGGAGATGCTGAGGCACGGAGATGCTGCAGGGATACGGGAGCTCTGGAGATCACAACTTTGGGGAGCTCAGCTTGAAGACTCACACATAGCTGTGAGTGTGACACAAGGAACTGGCACAGATTCTAACTCAGTCTCCCAACTTATAATTCCTGGTCCTTGGTGATTGGAGAGCAGGATTAGGTGATGCAGAGAGTCTCAGACTGGCAGAGGATTGGACAACTCTGGTTCAGGTGAACAGTCACTGTCATGTGACTACTCTAGACTAGGCTGTGATGTAGAATGAGGCCTAGTAGGCCGAGAGAACACTGAAGCCTGAACTTCAGATTACTGAATTCAGCCTCACACAGGAGATCACCACAGGTGGAGCTAATTAACTATTACCTTTCAGGGAACTCAGGAAAACTCATAGTGCTGACAAGCTGTTTAACTCAGTGAGTAAAAGACACAGGATCCGGGACAGATGGCAGGGGTAAGTCACCAAATATGAAACCTACAGTCAGGATTGTGACAGTATCCCCCTCTTCAAGGGTGGACTCCGGACACCCATCTTGAATCTTAGAGGAACTTGAGAAATTCATACAGAAGAATTTAGGACCTTCGTTGATGCAGATTCCAAAGGTTTAGGACTAAATTCTTTAACTACAGCGTTACTAAAAGTCTGTAAGTCATGGAACACAGGATCATTACTCTCAAAGAGCATGTTGGCCCACTCCAAAGCTCTTCCTCTGAATGCCAGGAACAGATATCGAGTAACGTTGGAAGGAGTTACTGCACCTGAAGGATCAGACTCCATCAGAGAGAGAAATTGTTCAACCAGAGCGGCATATTGCAATAAATCTCCATCAAAGTAAATAGGTGGTAAACCATCAGACGAAAACTTAGAGGCTGGAACTGGAGAAATCTTTGGATGGACGAGTAGTACTGGATTGGATCCGAGGATACTTGAATTGGCTGGAACCAAAGGAGACGGACCAGGCTGGTCCTGGAATATCGCTGGACCGGCTGGAACCGGGACGAACTGACCAGGCTGGGCCTGGAGTATTGCTGGACCGGCTGGAACCGGGACGGACTGACCAGGCGGAGCCTGGAGTATTGCTGGACTGGCTGGAACCGGGACGGACTGACCAGGCTTGGCCTGGAGTATTGCTGGACCGGCTGGAACCGGGACGGACTGACCAGGCAGGGCCTGGAGTATTGCTGGACCGGCTGGAACCGGGACGGACTGACCAGGCTGGGCCTGGAGTATTGCTGGACCGGCTGGAACCGGGACGGACTGACCAGGCAGAGCCTGGAGTATTGCTGGACCGGCTGGAACCGGGACGGACTGACCAGGCTGGGCCTGGAGTATTGCTGGACCGGCTGGAACCGGGACGGACTGACCAGGCAGGGCCTGGAGTATCACTGGACCGGATAGAACCGGGACGGACTGACCAGATGGAGCCTGGAATATAGCTGGACCGGCAGGAGCCCCCTCTTCACAGGGCTGGGCTGAGGCAAGAGCCCCCTCTTCACGGGGCTGGGCTGAGGCAAGAGGCCCCTCTTCACGGGGCTGGGCTGAGGCAAGAGCCCCCTCTTCACGGGGCTGGGCTGAGGCAAGAGCCCCCACTTCACGGGGCTGGACTGAGGCAAGAGCCCCCTCTTCACGGGGCTGGGCTGCACTCTGTAGACTCCCTGGCTGGGCAGCACTCTGTAGACTCCCTGGCTGGGCAGCACTCTGTAGACTCCCTGGCTGGGCAGCACTCTGTAGACTCCCTGGCTGGGCAGCACTCTGTAGACTCCCTGGCTGGGCAGCACTCTGTAGACTCCCTGGCTGGGCAGCACTCTGTAGACTCCCTGGCTGGGCAGCGCTCTGTAGTCTCCCTGGCTGGGCAGCGCTCTGTAGTCTCTCTGGCTGGGCAGCGCTCTGTAGTCTCTTTGGCTGGGCAGCGCTCTGTAGTCTCTTTGGCTGGGCAGCGCTCTGTAGTCTCTCTGGCTGGGCAGCGCTCTGTAGTCTCTTTGGCTGGGCAGCGCTCTGTAGTCTCTCTGGCTGGGCAGCGCTCTGTAGTCTCTCTGGGGCTGGACCCTCTGAACCCCTCACTGGGGCTGAAGACACGGACGCCCCTCCTTGGGCTGAAGGCACGGACGCCCCTCCTTGGGCTGAAGACACGGACGCCCCTCCTTGGGCTGAAGACACGGACGCCCCTCCTTGGGCTGAAGACACGGACGCCCCTCTTTGGGCTGTAGACACGGACGCCCCTCTTTGGGCTGTAGACACGGACGCCCCTCCTTGGGCTGTAGACACGGACGCCCCTCCTTGGGCTGTAGACACGGACTCCTCTGTGACTCTAAATGGCTTAAACATTCTTCTCTGGACACCTAACTTGGGATAAGGTCTTTTAAACACCGGACCCCAGTCATAAATTTGAGTCTCTTTCAGAGTAGCCATCTTGATACCCCCTTCAGCAGTAGCAGGATCGGCTACTGTGGATGACTTGTAGACATGAGCACTGTGATACTGAGATTTGTCACCATTCCCTGGCTTACGAAGAATGCAGTCTTTAACAAAGTGACTGGAATTTCCACAGTAAAGACAGAGGTGTAGCTCCCTACGCCGCTGACGTTCAGCTTCAGAGAGTTTGGGCCGTGGATAGCTCTGATGAACAACTTTTCCTTGCACAGAGGAAGAGACTCTATTAACTGGATGGGACAAAACAGGATCAACAACGTTGGTAGTATTCCTGAAGAGATCAGGCATCACAGAAAGAATACTAGACAAAAGTTCTTGTAACTGTAATAACATCTGGTAGAAAAACTGCAGTTGGTCAGGAGTCTTGGTGCAGAAGGTCAGAGAATCTCTGGAGAAAGAATTCCGCTGCAGACACTGTGCTGATTGATGCTGAGTCGACTCCAGACCTTCCAAGCGTCCTGCAATATTGCTTAGGAGGTCCTGCGTCAGACAAACACTTTCGGCCGGGTCCATGTGGCCAGTTCCTATTGTCATGACTGAGGTTTTATGAACCCGGGGTTAGTGAAGTCTGTGCGGGCGACTGGAGAATTATATGAATACTACCACTGACCTGGTTTGGGAGTGTTGTGGACTCGGGGTTTCTTCCGGTGACTGGGAAGAGGAACCGCAGCAGAGATGGCTGAATCTAGGTTCTCCTCATGCAGGATTAGGTCGGCAGACAGGAGGCACGTGTGGACGCTGAAGGTCTCCTGAAAGACAGAACTGGAAAGGCGCTGATGAATCAGTGAAGAATACCAGGTACAACTGCGCTAAAGTGCACTGGGTGCTTGGAGACACTGAGATGCTAGGAGGTGCGGAGGCGCTTGGAGACACTGAGGTACTAGGAGGCACGGAAGTGCTTGGACGCACTGAGGTGCTTGGAGGTACTGGGGTGCGTATAGACACTGGGGTGCGTATAGACACTGGGGTGCGTAGAGACACTGGGGTGCATAGAGACACTGGGGTGCTGGAAGCACGGAGGTGCTGAGGCACGGAGGTACTGAGGCACGGAGGTGCTGGAGGCACGAGATGCTGGAGGCACGAGGTGCTGGAGGCACAGGGGTGCTGGAGGCACGAGGTGCTGGAGGCACGGAGGTGCTGAGGCACGGAGGTGCTGAAGCACGAGGTGCTGAGTCACGGAGATGCTGGAAGCACGGAGGTGCTGAGGCACAGAGGTACTGAAAGCACGGAGGTACTGGAGGCACGAGGTGCTGAGACACGGAGATGCTGGAAGCACGGAGATGCTGGAGGCACGGAGATGCTGAGGCACGGAGGTGCAGAGGCACTGAGGTACCGAGGCACTGAGGTACCGAGGTACTGAGGCACAGAGATGCTGAGGCACGGAGATGCTGAGGCACGGAGATGCTGAGGCACGGAGGCACCGGAGACACGAGGATCCGAGACACGGAGATGCTGGAAGCACGAAGATGCTGAGGCACGGAGGTGCTGAGGCACGGAGGTACTGAGGCACAGAGGTACTGAGGCACGGAGGTGCTGAGGCACGGAGGTGCTGAGGCACAGAGGCACTGAGGTGCTGAGGCACGGAGATAATGAGGCACGGAGGTACTGAGGCACGGAGGTACTGAGGCACGGAGATGCTGAGGCACGGAGATGCTGAGGCACGGAGATGCTGCAGGGATACGGGAGCTCTGGAGATCACAACTTTAGGGAGCTCAGCTTGAAGACTCACACATAGCTGTGAGTGTGACACAAGGAACTGGCACAGATTCTAACTCAGTCTCCCAATTTATAATTCCTGGTCCTTGGTGATTGGAGAGCAGGATTAGGTGATGCAGAGAGTCTCAGACTGGCAGAGGATTGGACAACTCTGGTTCAGGTGAACAGTCACTGTCATGTGACTACTCTAGACTAGGCTGTGATGTAGAATGAGGCCTAGTAGGCCGAGAGAACACTGAAGCCTGAACTTCAGATTACTGAATTCAGCCTCACACAGGAGATCACCACAGGTGGAGCTAATTAACTATTACCTTTCAGGGAACTCAGGAAAACTCATAGTGCTGACAAGCTGTTTAACTCAGTGAGTAAAAGACATAGGATCCGGGACAGATGGCAGGGGTAAGTCACCAAATATAAAACCTACAGTCAGGATTGTGACAGCTTGCAGCTGACAGAGAGCGAAGAACGTAGCCAAGCAGCAAAAGGGGGATCGCCGGATCAAGTCGCGGTGGGCGCGCCACACGACGGAGGACAGAAGGAAGTAGCAGAGAAAGCCAGTCATGCACCTGCGGCTGCAGGAACAGGTGAGCAAGAATTTTCTTCATGTAGCGCCTCGTATACAGACTCTAGCGATTCATCCAGCTCCGCCGAAAGGCGTCGGCAGTTCAGAAAATATTTTAAGCGCAAGCGTAGTAGCAAAAAGCCTAGCAAAGACACAGGGAAAAAGGGGGATGCAGGGTCAGAGTCTCAGGAAAGTATGGTGCACTGCGCCAACACAGCGATATTGAGGGGTATTAGACCAAAGATAAAGGATGGCATACGTAAGGGGAAGTTCGTAGATGTCTTTGCAATGACCAAGGATGCGAAACGCAGCCTAGACGCGGCTAAGGCAGCGGGCCCAGGGGCGGAGGAGGTGCGGAGAAATTACGCCCATTGGGCGGAGGGTATGTACGTTTTTGCAGCATGCTACATCGAATCAAGGCCGAACGAAGCCATGAACATCCTCCGTTACATGCACATGATACATAGCATGTACATTGCGGCCAGAGCATGGGTATGGAGGCAGTGGGATCAGTACGTAATCCCGCTGGACGGGATCCCGGCGGTCGAAATACCGACGCCGGAATCCCGACCACACAATCCCGACAGGGGTGGTGAGCGGAACGCAGCCCCTTGCGGGCTCGCTTCGCTCGCTACGCTCGGCACACTATTATATTCTCCCTCTATGGGTGTCGTGGACACCCACGGAGGGAGAATATGTCGGGATTGTGGCGGTCGGGATTCCAGCGTCGGTATTTCGACCGCCGGGAATCCCGTCCAGCGGGATGTTGACCGCATCCCGAGGCAGTATGACGAGAAATTTAGGAAGAAGCAGGAGGGATTGAAGGTTATTAGCTTTGGGGTAAAAGACGTGGAAGTTTGGCTGAAAGTCACAAATCAGGCGGCGCAGGCAGCAGAGCGCAGGCAGCCCTTTCTGCCAAAGTCAGGCGGAAGCTCCGCAGCAAAAGGGGAGTGCTATGCTTTTAATTTCACACTGTGCAACAGAGGAGCAGGTTTGCCGCTACAGACACTCATGCATGCGCTGCAGCGCAACTCACCCAACCAAAGACTGCAGTCGAGCCCAGGGAAAGGGGGGGATACTAAAGCCCTAGCGCGATGGCTAGGCCGCTACCCGCTCAGAGGGGAGGCAGCCTTTTTAGGGAGGGGGTTCACGGAGGGATTCATGTTGCCCCTAACGAAGACAGTGTCAGCAATAGCTAAGAAAAATGTAAAGTCAGCAATAGACTTCCCAGAAGTGATCAGGGCCAAAATAGCAGGGGAGATTCAGCTGGGGCGCATGTGCGGCCCTTTCCCCTCACCGCCCCTCGAGGGCCTGTGCATCTCACCATTAGGAGTCGTTCCTAAGCAGGAGCCAGGGAAGTTCCGGCTGATTCAGCACCTATCTTTCCCAGAAGGGGAATCAGTAAATGATGCCCTTGACCCCCAGGTTTGTAGTGTCTCATACCAATCGTTCGAGCAGGCTCTGGCAATGGTGCAAGGCTACGGTGAGGGGGCGTTACTAGCGAAAGTGGATATTGAGTCCACATTCCGCCTGCGCCCACTCCACCCATATTCCTTCAAGTACATGGGATTTAAATTGGGGGACCAGTACTACATAGACAAATGCTTACCAATGGGTTGCTCAATTTCCTGCGCTTTCTTCGAGCGATTCAGTTCATTCCCTGAATGGTGCGTGAGGGCAGGAACAGGCGTGGAAGGGGTCATGCATTATCTGGACGACGGTCTGTTAATGGGCCCTAAGGGCAGCCAGGCATGCAAGGAGCTTTTATTCTCAACACGGGCTCTTTTTCAGCAGCTCGGGGTCCTGATAGCGGTCGAGAAGACCGAAGGGCCCACATCGAGGCCGACGTTCCTGGACATAGAGATTGACACGGAGCTTGGGCTTTGTCCGCTACCGGGGGAGAAGGTAGAAAAACTGAGAAGCAGGCTGCAGGAATGCGCAGGGGCAAAAAAAGTCACTCTTAAGCAGATGCAATCCCTTATGGGGTTGTTAAATTTTGCATGCAGGGTCATTCCCATGGGGAGGGTGTTTTGTCGCAGGTTAGAGAAAGCAACCAGCGGTGTAATAATTAGAGATGAGCGGGTTCGGTTTCTCTGAATCCGAACCCGCCAGAACTTCATGTTTTTTTTCACGGGTCCGAGCGACTCGGATCTTCCCACCTTGCTCGGTTAACCCGAGCGCGCCCGAACGTCATCATGACGCTGTCGGATTCTCGCGAGGCTCGGATTCTATCGCGAGACTCGGATTCTATATAAGGAGCCGCGCGTCGCCGCCATTTTCACACGTGCATTGAGATTGATAGGGAGAGGACGTGGCTGGCGTCCTCTCCGTTTAGAATTAGAATAGATTAGAGAGACACTTGATTTACTAATTTTGGGGAGCATTAGGAGTACTCAGTAGTGTACAGTGCAGAGTTTTGCCGATAGTGACCAGTGACCACCACTTTTATTTATAATCCGTTCTCTGCCTGAAAAAAGCGATACACAGCACACAGTGACTCAGTCACATACCATATCTGTGTGCACTGCTCAGGCTCAGGCCAGTGTGCTGCATCATCTATATATATTATATAACTGTCTGACTGCTCAGCTCACACAGCTTATAATTGTGGGGGAGACTGGGGAGCACTACTGCAGTGCCAGTTATAGGTTATAGCAGGAGCCAGGAGTACATAATATTATATTAAAATTAAACAGTGCACACTTTTGCTGCAGGAGTGCCACTGCCAGTGTGACTAGTGACCAGTGACCTGACCACCAGTATATAATATTAGTAGTATACTATCTCTTTATCAACCAGTCTATATTAGCAGCAGACACAGTACAGTGCGGTAGTTCACGGCTGTGGCTACCTCTGTGTCGGCACTCGGCAGCCCGTCCATAATTGTATATACCAGTGACCTAACCGTGGTTTTTTTTTCTTTCTTTATACATACATACTAGTTACGAGTATACTATCTCTTTATCAACCAGTCTATATATTAGCAGCAGACACAGTACAGTGCGGTAGTTCACGGCTGTGGCTACCTCTGTGTCGGCACTCGGCAGCCCGTCCATAATTGTATATACCAGTGACCTAACCGTGGTTTTTTTTTCTTTCTTTATACATACATACTAGTTACGAGTATACTATCTCTTTATCAACCAGTCTATATATTAGCAGCAGACACAGTACAGTGCGGTAGTTCACGGCTGTGGCTACCTCTGTGTCGGCACTCGGCAGCCCGTCTATAATTGTATATACCACCTAACCGTGGTTTTTTTTTCTTTCTTTATACATACATACTAGTTACGAGTATACTATCTCTTTATCAACCAGTCTATATATTAGCAGCAGACACAGTACAGTGCGGTAGTTCACGGCTGTGGCTACCTCTGTGTCGGCACTCGGCAGCCCGTCCATAATTGTATATACCACCTAACCGTGGTTTTTTTTTCTTTCTTTATACATACATACTAGTTACGAGTATACTATCTCTTTATCAACCAGTCTATATATTAGCAGCAGACACAGTACAGTGCGGTAGTTCACGGCTGTGGCTACCTCTGTGTCGGCACTCGGCAGCCCGTCCATAATTGTATATACCACCTAACCGTGGTTTTTTTTTCTTTCTTTATACATACATACTAGTTACGAGTATACTATCTCTTTATCAACCAGTCTATATATTAGCAGCAGACACAGTACAGTGCGGTAGTTCACGGCTGTGGCTACCTCTGTGTCGGCACTCGGCAGCCCGTCCATAATTGTATATACCACCTAACCGTGGTTTTTTTTTTTTCTTTATACATACATACTAGTTACGAGTATACTATCTCTTTATCAACCAGTCTATATATTAGCAGCAGACACAGTACAGTGCGGTAGTTCACGGCTGTGGCTACCTCTGTGTCGGCACTCGGCAGCCCGTCCATAATTGTATATACCACCTAACCGTGGTTTTTTTTTCTTTCTTTATACATACATACTAGTTACGAGTATACTATCTCTTTATCAACCAGTCTATATATTAGCAGCAGACACAGTACAGTGCGGTAGTTCACGGCTGTGGCTACCTCTGTGTCGGCACTCGGCAGCCCGTCCATAATTGTATATACCACCTAACCGTGGTTTTTTTTTCTTTCTTTATACATACATACTAGTTACGAGTATACTATCTCTTTATCAACCAGTCTATATATTAGCAGCAGACACAGTACAGTGCGGTAGTTCACGGCTGTGGCTACCTCTGTGTCGGCACTCGGCAGCCCGTCCATAATTGTATATACCACCTAACCGTGGTTTTTTTTTCTTTCTTTATACATACATACTAGTTACGAGTATACTATCTCTTTATCAACCAGTCTATATATTAGCAGCAGACACAGTACAGTGCGGTAGTTCACGGCTGTGGCTACCTCTGTGTCGGCACTCGGCAGCCCGTCCATAATTGTATATACCACCTAACCGTGGTTTTTTTTTCTTTCTTTATACATACATACTAGTTACGAGTATACTATCTCTTTATCAACCAGTCTATATATTAGCAGCAGACACAGTACAGTGCGGTAGTTCACGGCTGTGGCTACCTCTGTGTCGGCACTCGGCAGCCCGTCCATAATTGTATACTAGTATCCAATCCATCCATCTCCATTGTTTACCTGAGGTGCCTTTTAGTTGTGCCTATTAAAATATGGAGAACAAAAATGTTGAGGTTCCAAAATTAGGGAAAGATCAAGATCCACTTCCACCTCGTGCTGAAGCTGCTGCCACTAGTCATGGCCGAGACGATGAAATGCCAGCAACGTCGTCTGCCAAGGCCGATGCCCAATGTCATAGTACAGAGCATGTCAAATCCAAAACACCAAATATCAGTAAAAAGCCTCTTTTTTTCTTTGCGTCATGTGCTGTTTGGGGAGGGTTTTTTGGAAGGGACATCCTGCGTGACACTGCAGTGCCACTCCTAGATGGGCCCGGTGTTTGTGTCGGCCACTAGGGTCGCTAATCTTACTCACACAGCTACCTCATTGCGCCTCTTTTTTTCTTTGCGTCATGTGCTGTTTGGGGAGTGTTTTTTGGAAGGGCCATCCTGCGTGACACTGCAGTGCCACTCCTAGATGGGCCAGGTGTTTGTGTCGGCCACTAGGGTCGCTTATCTTACTCACACAGCTACCTCATTGCGCCTCTTTTTTTCTTTGCGTCATGTGCTGTTTGGGGAGTGTTTTTTGGAAGGGCCATCCTGCGTGACACTGCAGTGACACTCCTAGATGGGCCAGGTGTTTGTGTCGGCCACTAGGGTCGCTTATCTTACTCACACAGCTACCTCATTGCGCCTCTTTTTTTCTTTGCGTCATGTGCTGTTTGGGGAGTGTTTTTTGGAAGGGCCATCCTGCGTGACACTGCAGTGCCACTCCTAGATGGGCCAGGTGTTTGTGTCGGCCACTAGGGTCGCTTATCTTACTCACACAGCTACCTCATTGCGCCTCTTTTTTTCTTTGCGTCATGTGCTGTTTGGGGAGGGTTTTTTGGAAGGGACTTCCTGCGTGACACTGCAGTGCCACTCCTAGATGGGCCCGGTGTTTGTGTCGGCCACTAGGGTCGCTTATCTTACTCACACAGCGACCTCGGTGCAAATTTTAGGACTAAAAATAATATTGTGAGGTGTGAGGTATTCAGAATAGACTGAAAATGAGTGTAAATTATGGTTTTTGAGGTTAATAATACTTTGGGATCAAAATGACCCCCAAATTCTATGATTTAAGCTGTTTTTTAGTGTTTTTGGAAAAAAACACCCGAATCCAAAACACACCCGAATCCGACAAAAAAAAAAAATTCGGTGAGGTTTTGCCAAAACGCGTTCGAACCCAAAACACGGCCGCGGAACCGAACCCAAAACCAAAACACAAAACCCGAAAAATTTCAGGCGCTCATCTCTAGTAAAAAGAGCGCGATATATGATACGCATTACAGGCGAGCTGTGGCAGGACATGCAGGTATGGTTGGAAATCCTAAAGGGCTTCAATGGGGTCCGAATATGGCTGCCCAAGCCAGTCCATAGCACAGGGCTGCAATTGCACACCGACACCTCTGGGACAATCGGCTTTGGGGCCTACTCAAAGGGGAATGGTGCGCGCAACCTTGGCCAAAAGCGTGCTAGAGCTTTTCCCAATAATAGTAGCGGTAGAGTTATGGGCAGACCAGGGCCATCTTTCCGTATGGGCTCAATGGGCTCTTGCTCAAGGGCCCTAGGAGTATAAGGGCCCTAGGCTGATAGCTGAGGGTCCCCTCTTTCCAGCGGTACCAGATTTTTGAAAATCGGCCCTGGGGAACTGGAGATATCTGACTTGAAAGCAGTGGTCCCCAACCAAGCCTGTTAATTGCTTTTCCAGCCTGATAGCTCAAGTTCTGTCTGACTTAGAGCATTTCTTAGGGTATACTCCATAAGATGGGACTCTCCCCTTTTGGTGGACACTGGCAGCTTGTCTCTACTATGCCCAGAACCAGAAATATCAGCCTTCCAGCAGCTGGTCCCTGCTCCAGCTCCACACGCCTGATATGCAGTTTTAGATTTTCGTTGGTGAATTGCTCTGGCTCCTGAGCTCTGATCCCCAAGTCCCCAGAACCTTCTGAAAGGTGGAACTCTATAGTATTTTATCCCATTCAAAGCTAAGAAATATTTTTTCAGAAACTTGAGATATCTGCAGTCAAGCGACTGCCCTCCCACCGGAAAATGATAAATATTAAGCCCACTCCACTATCCACCCCTTCCCTACGTATTAAACACCCACCACCACCCTGGAAGTCATGTACCAGGGCTTCTTCATTCAGCCCAGTGGCCCCCTCTACAGTATAGCCCCATCTGTGCAGTAAAGGAGTAATTAGCAGAAATTACAGCTCCAGGTCCTACATGCTGAGCGGAAGATAGAACACCCCCTACCGCCCGCGGGACATCAAACCTGCCGCAGATAGCACCCCCCACCCCTACCGCTGGAGGATGGGTAGGGGGCCCAGTGCATTGCTATGCCCAGGGGCCTACACTGCTGTTAAGACGGCCCTGGGGCAGACAGGCTGTCAGACAAAATTATAGTGTTTTGGTGTGATAACATGGGGGTAGGGCACGCGATAAGCAACCAGAAAGGGGAATCACCACAGGCGCTTAAGCTACTGTGGCACCTAGTACTGCGCTGCTTGCAAAAGAACATGGACTTCACAGCGCGCCACGTTCCAGGGGTGGACAATGAGATCGCAGATGCACTTTCAAGGTTTCAGTGGGATAGATTCAGGATGCTCGCGCCGGAAGCCAGGTCAGAAGGATTACAGTGTCCTGATTATATCTGGCAGATTATCAAGCCGGTCTAGCAAGGCTAGCGTGAAGGGCCATAGCACCGCGAACACTGAAGACGTACGAGGTGGCTTCTGGCGAGTAGCAGGCATTCCGGATAGGAAAAGGAGAGTCGGGTAAGAACGCTCGCGAAGAATTGATGGAGTATGTGTGGCAGGGGTATAGCAGGGGTCGATCCAAGGCGGCCATGTCAGTGGCATTAGCAGGTATAGCATACTTCTCAAAGCTGGAAGGGGGGGTGACCCTACAAAGTCATTTTTGTTGGCAAAGGCCTTAAAGGGTTGGGCGAGAGAGCAAGCGGCGCCAGGCGACACGCGTAGGCCCATGTGCCGCCCCATGCTTAAGAGCTTAATAGACGTGGTCAGCCATGTCGCAACAGACGAGTACGAGATAGGGATCTTCCGCCTGACTTTTTCCCTCGCCTTTTTCTGAGCTTTCAGGGTAGGGGAGCTGGTGGCAAGCGCCAAGAATTCGAAAGACTCAGGCCTACTGGCAGGCAATGTAGCGGTGGAAAAGGATAGGGTGTTCTGCAAAATACACAGGTCGAAAACTGATCAGTTGGGCCGGGGGCGCTGGGTAACGATAGTCAGACAGGAAGAAGAGAGCATGTGCGCGGTGGCGCTAGCAAGTAAGTATGAGCAAAAGCACCCTCAGGGGCACTGGCCGCAGTGGCTAGTGCATTGCAACGGATCCCCCTTGGCTAAATTTCAGTTCCAAAGCATATTCAAAAAAGGGCTTAGCGCTTTACAGCTTCCCAGTGGGCAATACGGGACCCATTCTTTCAGGATAGGGGCAGCAACTTGCGCGGCGCCGAGGGGTTATCAGCAGGAGAGATAAAAAATTTGGGCAGGTGGAAGTCGGGAGCGTACAGGGTTTACCTGCATGCTGAAAAGCAAGATTAGGGTGCAGTAGCGCGGTGGCTTTCGTGAAACCCAAGGCCAGGGACGGATTGGGAACAAAAAGCGGCCCTGGAAAAATTTGTACTAGTGGCCCCACATGGGCAGCACCAGAGGTGTAAGGTCTAGCCATGGGCCATGGCAGCAGCACCCTCCCCACAAGACTTTCCAGATAGTGGGCATGTCCAGCATCAAGGGGGAAGTTAAAAGGAAATAAAATTACATATTATGAGCACATTATATGATACACCTTCAGAATTTAGGAAACTATATCATTCTTTAGAAAGATATATTTTCTTGCTTATTACACCAACCGTATCCCAATCACTATTCACTCAATCTTATATGTCAGCCAAGCAGGCAGACAGAGCATACACTAGATCATCTGCAATCACAGGCTAAGTGGCAGTAATTTTCATATATGTAAATTATTTTGCATCTTATTCATTATGTCTATAAAAAGGACCACATGTCCTCAAACAAAACAGGCCCCACGGGTGATTCGGCCCACCGGGAATCTTCCCTGTAAACACTATGGCCAATCTGCTGCCCAAGGCCTTAAGCTGCCTGCCATAACTGGGGGAATGAAGGACTTTCCAATTTTGCCCTCAAACAAAAAAGAGGTTTTGTGGTTTTCACCTTCATATGGGTCGCACAAAAGTTTGCACTATAGGTCTGTATAGAACATTAGGTAATGGCTATGTGTAATTCTGCTTTTCAGGGGGGCAAGTGAAGGCCTTGCGGGTGTGGATGGTCGGCCACTCATCTTTACTGGGCCAGTAGGCACAAATCAGCAGGGAGTTTGGCGCAGGGGTAGGGGAAAAGGTAGAATGGATAGACATCAGTGGTTTGAAGTGGAACGGGCTATGGGAGATATCACTGAGGAGTGAGCAAGCAAAAGGGATACCGGATAGGGTGGTCATACACCTAGGGGGCAATGATCTAGGGAAAGGCAAAGGAAGCGAGCTAATTATAGCAATCCAAGTCGATATACAGTGGATCAAGGGGCGGTGGCCTAGGACGAGGATCACACGGTCAGATATAGTCCCAAGGGCGCAAGGGGGTCCAGGCTTAGAGAGGGTCAGAAGAAAAGTGAACAGGGCCGTAGCCCGGCTCTTGTCGGGAGAAGGCGATACAATCACCAGGCACCCGACGTTAAGGTTCAGGGAGGAAGGTATGTTTAGGCAAGATGGAGTACACCTGACAGAGGCGGTTTTAGCAATATTCTTGGAGGACATCACAAAAAGCGTCAGTAGGTAGCTGGTGGTTGCAGCGGGTGGCGGGCCTGGGTTCTAGGAACCGGGCTATGGCAGGAAGCAGTGCTCCTCAGCGGTCTGTAGTAGCGCAACATCGGTTAGCCGGCACTTCCTCCAGATACTCAGAGAGTTTGTCGTGGCCTCAAGGGCCGACATGGTCGTCATCTTAAGGGTGGACCAGTGCTATGCCAATGGTGGGAAGTGGTGCCGCTCAGCTAAATTGCGCAAGGGCGGGACTTCGGTTCTGCCCCATTGTTTAATTTATGAGAAACTTAATAATGAGGCTGTAGTCAGAGGCATGCACTGCTTTCTTGCCACCCACTTATAGAGTACCAATTCTAATTCGATCAATAAATTTGGCTGTGACCTTTTAAATCGCAATTCAGTTGTCCGAGTGGTTATTGGGGGAAAGAAGGTAGAGATGTGAATGGTGAGTGTATTAATAAAATCAATGGATGGCTTAGAACAAGTAGCAGGATGAAGACAAGGAGCAGGATGAGAACAAGGAGCAGGATGAGGACAGGGAGCAGGATCTGAACAAGGAGCAGGATGAGGACAGGGAGCAGGATGAGGACAGGGAGCAGGATGAGGACAAGGAGCAGGATCAGAACAAGGAGCAAGATGAGGACAGGGAGCAGGATCAGAAATAGGAGCAGGATGAGGACAAGTAGCAGGATCAGAACAAGGAGCAGGATGAGGACAGGAAGCAGGATCATAACAAGGAGCAGGGTAAGAACAAGGAGCAGGGTCAGAACAAGGAGCAGGGTCAGAACAAGGAGCAGCATGAGAACAAGGAGCAGGATGAGGACAGGGTACAGGATCAGAACAAAGAGTGGGATGAGGACAGGGAGCAGGAGGATCAGAACAAGGAGCAGGATGAGAACAAGGAGCAGGATGAGGACAGGGAGTAAGATCATAACAATGAGCAGGGTCAGAACAAGGAGCAGGATGAGGACAGGGAGCAGGATCATAACAAGGAGCAGGATGAGAACAAGGAGCAGGATGAGAACAAGGAGCAGGATCAGAACAAGGAGCAGGATGAGAACAAGGAGCAGGGTCATAACAAGGCACAGGGTCAGAACAAGGCGCAGGGTCAGAACAAGGCGCAGGGTCAGAACAAGGCACAGGGTCAGAACAATGAGCAGGATGAGGACAGGGAGCAGGATCAGAACAAGGAGCAGGATCATAACAAGGAGAGCAGGATGAGGACAAGGAGCAGGATCAGAAATAGGAGCAGGATGAGGACAAGGAGCAGGATCATAACAAGGAGCAGGATCATAACAAGGAGAGCAGGATGAGAACAAGGAGCAGGATCATAACAAGGAGCAGGATCATAACAAGGAGAGCAGGATGAGAACAAGGAGCAGGATCATAACAAGGAGCAGGATCATAACAAGGAGAGCAGGATGAGAACAAGGAGCAGGATCAGAACAAGGAGCAGGAACAGAAATAGGAGCAGGATGAGGACAAGGAGCAGGATCAGAAATAGGAGCAGGATGAGGACAAGGAGCAGGATCAGAACAAGGAGCAGGATTAGAACAAGGAGCAGGATCAGAAATAGGAGCAGGATGAAGACAGGGAGCACGATCAGAACAAGGCACAGGGTCAGAACAAGGAGCAGGATGAGGACAGGGAGTAGGATCAGAACAAGGAGCAGTATCATAACAAGGAGCAGGATGAGGACAGGGAGTAGGATCAGAACAAGGAGCAGGATCATAACAAGGAGTAGGATGAGAACAAGGAGCAGGATCATAACAAGGAGCACAGGATGAGAACAAGGAGCAGGATCATAACAAGGAGCAGGATCATAACAAGGAGCAGGATGAGAACAAGGAGCAGGATCAGAAATAGGAGCAGGATGAGAACAAGGAGCAGGATCAGAAATAGGAGCAGGATGAGAACAATGAGCAGGATCAGAAATAGGAGCAGGATGAGGACAAGGAGCAGGATCAGAAATAGGAGCAGGATGAGGACAAGGAGCAGGATCAGAAATAGGAGCAGGATGAGGACAAGGAGCAGGATCAGAAATAGGAGCAGGATGAGGACAAGGAGCAGGATTAGAACAAGGAGCAGGATCAGAAATAGGAGCAGGATGAAGACAGGGAGCACGATCAGAACAAGGCACAGGGTCAGAACAAGAAGCAGGATGAGGACAGGGAGTAGGATCAGAACAAGGAGCAGGATCATAACAAGGAGCAGGATGAGGACAGGGAGTAGGATCAGAACAAGGTGCAGGATGATAACAAGGAGCAGGATGATAACAAGGAGCAGGATCATAACAAGGAGCAGGATCATAACAAGGAGCATGATCATAACAAGGAGCAGAATCATAACAAGGAGAGCAGGATGAGAACAAGGAGCAGGATCATAACAAGGAGAGCAGGATGAGGACAAGGAGCAGGATCAGAAATAGGAGCAGGATGAGGACAAGGAGCAGGATCAGAACAAGGAGCAGGATCAGAAATAGGAGCAGGATGAGGACAGGGAGCAGGATCAGAACAAGGAGCAGGGTCAGAACAAGAAGCAGGATGAGGACAGGGAGTAGGATCAGAACAAGGAGCAGAATCATAACAAGGAGCACAGGATGAGAACAAGAAGCAGGATCATAACAAGGAGCAGGATCATAACAAGGAGCAGGATCATAACAAGGAGCAGGATCATAACAAGGAGAGCAGGATGAGAACAAGGAGCAGGAACATAACAAGGAGCAGGATCATAACAAGGAGCAGGGTCAGAACAAGGCGCAGGGTCAGAACAAGGCGCAGGGTCAGAACAAGGAGCAGGATCATAACGAGGAGCAGGATCAGAACAAGGAGCAGGATGAGAACAAGGAGCAGGATCAGAACAAGGAGCAGAATGAGAACAAGGAGCAGGAGCAGAAATAGGAGCAGGATGAGGACAAGGAGCTTGATCATAACAAGGAGAGCAGGATGAGAACAAGGAGCAGGATCAGAAATAGGAGCAGGATGAGGACAGGGAGCAGGATCAGAACAAGGAGCAGGATGAGGACAGGGAGTAGGATCAGAACAAGGCACAGGGTCAGAACAAGAAGCAGGATGAGGACAGGGAGTAGGATCAGAACAAGGAGTAGGATCATAACAAGGAGCAGGATGAGAACAAGGAGCAGGATCATAACAAGGAGCAGGATTATAACAAGGAGCAGGATCATAACAAGGAGAGCAGGATGAGAACAAGGAGCAGGATCAGAAATAGGAGCAGGATGAGGACAAGGAGCAGGATCAGAAATAGGAGCAGGATGAGGACAAGGAGCAGGATCAGAAATAGGAGCAGAATGAAGACAAGGAGCAGGATCAGAAATAGGAGCAGGATGAGGACAAGGAGCAGGATCAGAAATAGGAGCAGGATGAGGACAAGGAGCAGGATCAGAAATAGGAGCAGGATGAGGACAAGGAGCAGGAACAGAAATAGGAGCAGGATGAGGACAAGGAGCAGGATCAGAAATAGGAGCAGGATGAGGACAAGGAGCAGGATCAGAAATAGGAGCAGGATGAGGACAAGGAGCAGGAACAGAAATAGGAGCAGGATGAGGACAAGGAGCAGGATCAGAAATAGGAGCAGGATGAGGACAGGGAGCAGGATCAGAAATAGGAGCAGGATGAAGACAAGGAGCAGGATCAGAAATAGGAGCAGGATGAGGACAAGGAGCAGGAACAGAAATAGGAGCAGGATGAGGAGAAGGAGCAGGAACAGAAATAGGAGCAGGATGAGGACAGGGAGCAGGATCAGAAATAGGAGCAGGATGAGAACAAGGAGCAGGATCAGAAATAGGAGCAGGATGAGGACAAGGAGCAGGATCAGAAATAGGAGCAGGATGAGGACAAGGAGCAGGAACAGAAATAGGAGCAGGATGAGGACAAGGAGCAGGATCAGAAATAGGAGCAGGATGAGGACAAGGAGCAGGAACAGAAATAGGAGCAGGATGAGGACAAGGAGCAGGAACAGAAATAGGAGCAGGATGAGGACAAGGAGCAGGATCAGAAATAGGAGCAGGATGAGGACAAGGAGCAGGATCAGAAATAGGAGCAGGATGAGGACAAGGAGCAGGAACAGAAATAGGAGCAGGATGAGGACAAGGAGCAGGAACAGAAATAGGAGCAGGATGAGGACAAGGAGCAGGATCAGAAATAGGAGCAGGATGAGGACAAGGAGCAGGAACAGAAATAGGAGCAGGATGAGGACAAGGAGCAGGATCAGAAATAGGAGCAGGATGAGGACAAGGAGCAGGATCAGAAATAGGAGCAGGATGAGGACAAGGAGCAGGATCAGAAATAGGAGCAGGATGAAGACAAGGAGCAGGATCAGAAATAGGAGCAGGATGAGGACAAGGAGCAGGAACAGAAATAGGAGCAGGATGAGGACAAGGAGCAGGATCAGAAATAGGAGCAGGATGAGGACAAGGAGCAGGATCAGAAATAGGAACAGGATGAGGACAAGGAGCAGGAACAGAAATAGGAGCAGGATGAGGACAAGGAGCAGGATCAGAAATAGGAGCAGGATGAGGACAAGGAGCAGGAACAGAAATAGGAGCAGGATGAGGACAAGGAGCAGGATCAGAAATAGGAGCAGGATGAGGACAAGGAGCAGGATCAGAAATAGGAGCAGGATGAGGACAAGGAGCAGGATCAGAAATAGGAGCAGGATGAAGACAAGGAGCAGGATCAGAAATAGGAGCAGGATGAGGACAAGGAGCAGGAACAGAAATAGGAGCAGGATGAGGAGAAGGAGCAGGAACAGAAATAGGAGCAGGATGAGGACAAGGAGCAGGATCAGAAATAGGAGCAGGATGAAGACAAGGAGCAGGATCAGAAATAGGAGCAGGATGAGGAGAAGGAGCAGGAACAGAAATAGGAGCAGGATGAGGAGAAGGAGCAGGAACAGAAATAGGAGCAGGATGAGGACAAGTAGCAGGATCAGAAATAGGAGCAGGATGAAGACAAGGAGCAGGATCAGAAATAGGAGCAGGATGAAGACAAGGAGCAGGAACAGAAATAGGAGCAGGATGAGGACAAGGAGCAGGATCAGAAATAGGAGCAGGATGAGGAGAAGGAGCAGGAACAGAAATAGGAGCAGGATGAGGACAAGGAGCAGGATCAGAAATAGGAGCAGGATGAGGACAAGGAGCAGGATCAGAAATAGGAGCAGGATGAGGACAAGGAGCAGGATCAGAAATAGGAGCAGGATGAGGACAAGGAGCAGGATCAGAAATAGGAGCAGGATGAGGACAAGGAGCAGGAACAGAAATAGGAGCAGGATGAGGACAAGGAGCAGGATCAGAAATAGGAGCAGGATGAGGACAAGGAGCAGGATCAGAAATAGGAGCAGGATGAGGACAAGGAGCAGGAACAGAAATAGGAGCAGGATGAGGACAAGGAGCAGGATCAGAAATAGGAGCAGGATGAGGACAAGGAGCAGGAACAGAAATAGGAGCAGGATGAGGACAAGGAGCAGGAACAGAAATAGGAGCAGGATGAGGACAAGGAGCAGGATCAGAAATAGGAGCAGGATGAGGACAAGGAGCAGGAACAGAAATAGGAGCAGGATGAGGACAAGGAGCAGGATCAGAAATAGGAGCAGGATGAGGACAAGGAGCAGGATCAGAAATAGGAGCAGGATGAGGACAAGGAGCAGGATCAGAAATAGGAGCAGGATGAGGAGAAGGAGCAGGATCAGAAATAGGAGCAGGATGAAGACAAGGAGCAGGATCAGAAATAGGAGCAGGATGAGGACAAGGAGCAGGATCAGAACAAGGAGCAGGATCAGAAATAGGAGCAGGATGAGAACAAGGAGCAGGATCAGAAATAGGAGCAGGATGAGGACAAGGAGCAGGAACAGAAATAGGAGCAGGATGAGGAGAAGGAGCAGGAACAGAAATAGGAGCAGGATGAGGACAAGGAGCAGGATCAGAAATAGGAGCAGGATGAAGACAAGGAGCAGGATCAGAAATAGGAGCAGGATGAGGACAAGGAGCAGGATCAGAAATAGGAGCAGGATGAGGACAAGGAGCAGGAACAGAAATAGGAGCAGGATGAGGACAAGGAGCAGGATCAGAAATAGGAGCAGGATGAGGAGAAGGAGTAGGAACAGAAATAGGAGCAGGATGAGGACAAGGAGCAGGATCAGAAATAGGAGCAGGATGAGGACAAGGAGCAGGATCAGAAATAGGAGCAGGATGAGGACAAGGAGCAGGATCAGAAATAGGAGCAGGATGAGGACAAGGAGCAGGATCATAAATAGGAGCAGGATGAGGACAAGGAGCAGGATCAGAAATAGGAGCAGGATGAGGACAAGGAGCAGGATCAGAAATAGGAGCAGGATGAGGACAAGGAGCAGGATCAGAAATAGGAGCAGGATGAGAACAAGGAGCAGGATCAGAAATAGGAGCAGGATGAGGACAAGGAGCAGGATCAGAAATAGGAGCAGGATGAGGACAAGGAGCAGGATCAGAAATAGGAGCAGGATGAGGACAAGGAGCAGGAACAGAAATAGGAGCAGGATGAGGAGAAGGAGCAGGATCAGAAATAGGAGCAGGATGAGGAGAAGGAGCAGGATCAGAAATAGGAGCAGGATGAGGACAAGGAGCAGGATCAGAAATAGGAGCAGGATGAAGACAAGGAGCAGGATCAGAAATAGGAGCAGGATGAGGACAAGGAGCAGGAACAGAAATAGGAGCAGGATGAGGACAAGGAGCAGGATCAGAAATAGGAGCAGGATGAGGAGAAGGAGCAGGATCAGAAATAGGAGCAGGATGAGGACAAGGAGCAGGATCAGAAATAGGAGCAGGATGAGGACAAGGAGCAGGAACAGAAATAGGAGCAGGGTGAGGACAAGGAGCAGGATCAGAAATAGGAGCAGGATGAGGACAAGGAGCAGGATCAGAAATAGGAGCAGGATGAGAACAAGGAGCAGGATCAGAAATAGGAGCAGGATGAGGACAAGGAGCAGGATCAGAAATAGGAGCAGGATGAGGACAAGGAGCAGGATCAGAAATAGGAGCAGGATGAGGACAAGGAGCAGGAACAGAAATAGGAGCAGGATGAGGAGAAGGAGCAGGATCAGAAATAGGAGCAGGATGAGGAGAAGGAGCAGGATCAGAAATAGGAGCAGGATGAGGACAAGGAGCAGGATCAGAAATAGGAGCAGGATGAAGACAAGGAGCAGGATCAGAAATAGGAGCAGGATGAGGACAAGGAGCAGGAACAGAAATAGGAGCAGGATGAGGACAAGGAGCAGGATCAGAAATAGGAGCAGGATGAGGAGAAGGAGCAGGATCAGAAATAGGAGCAGGATGAGGACAAGGAGCAGGATCAGAAATAGGAGCAGGATGAGGACAAGGAGCAGGAACAGAAATAGGAGCAGGATGAGGACAAGGAGCAGGATCAGAAATAGGAGCAGGATGAGGAGAAGGAGCAGGATCAGAAATAGGAGCAGGATGAGGAGAAGGAGCAGGATCAGAAATAGGAGCAGGATGAGGAGAAGGAGCAGGGTCTCCCTTCATATACTGTATTTTTTGCTTACTAAGCTGCACCATGTAACTGATGTTTGGACCATACCGTTCAGTGCCCCCTCTCTGTGTTACACACAACACTGTGTCTTATCTTCAAGGTCTGTGTAAAGACTCATCAAAATACATGTAAAACTCCTTCTCATGTACTAAAACTGCAAGCAAAACCCACTGACTTCTACATGTCACATATAACATTACAATGACAAAACCGGAATTGTCCTTTTATAAGACCGGATGTAACAATATTCTATTGAATACAGTAATGTCAGTACTATGATTACATCTGATTATATCACGTATATTAGAAATAGTTCAAAGACAACAATGCTGTGGAAATATTGGTGATTGTGTTTAAAAACCACTTAACTGACGATTTTTCCCTTCAAAAGCATTAACAACGTTGTTTTTTAAAATGTATTTTATTTAATAAAGTTGAAAAAGTATTTTTTTTAATATTTAAACATTATATTATGCACATCTGCAGAATGGATCTCTTCGTCAAAAACGGGGGGACGGGGTGGGGGGACGCAGTTGCATGAAATCTGACCATGCCAGTTAAGTGGTTTGCATCATGATTGGTGATGGTGGCAGTGACGCGGCATTGGGTGCGGGAGGGGGGGGGGGGGAGAAGAGAACGCATGAGTGTCATGCCCATTTTCAGGGCCAGCCAATGACGTCCTCTGATTTCCTTGCGATTGGAAACATGGCGCCGGACTGCCTGCATACACAGCCATGCTGCATAGGGAGGGGTCTGCCTCTATTTGGGGGATTTGCAATGCGATTGCAGTTGAATTTCTGGGCAGCGTTGTCCTGTGCTGGGCGACCCCCAGCATGTGACTAGAACAATCACGGTTTTAGCTAATTTAGCACAAACTGTGATCAATTCTGAACAACCCCCAAAGGGGGTCATTCCGAGTTGTTCGCTCACAAGCTGCTTTTAGCAGCTTTGCACACGCTAAGCCGCCGCCTACTGGGAGTGAATCTTAGCATATTAAAATTGCGAACGAAAGATTCGCATTATTGCGAAAATACTTCTCTGTGCAGTTTCTGAGTAGCTTCAGACTTACTCGGCATCTGCGATCAGTTCAGTGCTTGTCATTCCTGGTTTGACGTCACAAACACACCCAGCGTTCGCCCAGACACTCCTCCGTTTCTCCAGCCACTCCCGCGTTTTTCCCAGAAACGGTAGCGTTTTTTCACACACTCCCATAAAACGGCCAGTTTCCGCCCAGAAACACCCACTTCCTGTCAATCACATTACGATCACCAGAACGAAGAAAAAACCTCGTAATGCCGTGAGTAAAATACCTAACTGCATAGCAAATTTACTTGGCGCAGTCGCACTGCGGACATTGCGCATGCGCATTAGCGACTAATCGCTCCATTGCGAGAAAAAAATAACGAGCGAACAACTCGGAATGACCCCCAAAGTCCTCTCATCTCTGCTTCCGGACACTGTAACATAAAGCAGCCTGTTAGCTTAAACAAAACAGAGAGTGTGAGATAACCCATCACAATACTACAAAACACACACATGATCCCACTGTAAATACTTCCACCTGTCTCCATCTCACTACACATTAAAAACAACCCTACCGGGAATGTATGTCTGTGTTTACCAGATATCAACCTTTGACCACCTTTTAGTTTTATATATATATATACATATATATATATATATATGTATATATATATGTATATATAAATATATATATATTAGTGAATGGTGTGAAGCATAGAAAACCCCATATACTACATATTGTTTTGTTTTATAAAAGGGTTTGTCTGTGTCAGAGCGCACGACCAGCATCAGAGTCCTAAACACTCACCACTGCGGGTGCGGCGGGGGGTCCGTCGGGTCCTCTGACAAGGGGGCTCCGACGTCCGGCAATCTGTGATGATTCTCTGCAGTATCTGCTGTGTATACTAGTTTCCAAACTGCAGCACCTTCCCAGGCTGATTACACAGATTCCAGATTGCAGCAATGTTCTCTGACCAGCTGGTAACTATTCATGTGCCTGAGGTTTATTCAAGCTCCTGTGTGCACTCTATGATATTCTCTGACATTGCTGCATTCCATGTTTTCCAGCTGATCTCCACTTCACCAACCTAAGTCTCAGTCCAGGCTGCCAGTTACCCTGCAGCCAATCACAGCCCAGCAAGGGGTTTAACGGAAGGCCAGCTGCAGCATTCTGGGCCTGTGCAATGAGTTACATTGTAGGTGTGACAAGTGAACCTGTATTTTGTCTTCTGTGCAGTTACCAGCATTCCTCAGACAGTCCGGTCCAGCAGTGTCTCTTCAGCCAGTAGCCAATCCGGTTCAGCTGTATTCCTCAGCCGGTAGCCAGTCCATTTCAGCTATAATTCCTCAACCAGTAGCCAGTCCAGTCCAGCAGCGTCTATTCAGCCAGTAGCCAGTCCGGTTCAGCTGTATTCCTCAGCCGGTAGCCAGTCCAGTCCAGCAGCATCTATTCAGCCAGTAGCCAGTCCGGTTCAGCTGTATTCCTCAGCAGGTAGCCAGTCCATTTCAGCTATAATTCCTCAGCCGGTAGCCAGTCCAGTCCAACATCATCTCTTCAGCAGGTAGCCAGTCCGGTTCAGCTGTATTGCTCAGCCAGTAGCCAGTCTGGTTCAGCTGTATTGTTCAGCCAGTGGCCAGTCCTGTCCAGCAGCATCTATTCAGCCATCAGCCAGTCTGCTCCAGCTGTATTCTCCAGCCAGTCCGGTCCAGCAGCATCTATTCAGCCGGTAGCGAGTCTGGTCCAGCTGTATTCTCCAGCCAGTAGCCAGTCCGGTCCAGCATCATCTATGCAGCCGGTAGCCAGTCCGGTCCAGCTGTATTCCTCATCCATTAGCCAGTCCGGTCCAGCAGCATCTATTCAGCCGGTAGCCAGTCCGTTCCAGCTGTATTCCTCAGCCAGTAGCCAGTCCGGTTCAGTTATAATTCCTCAGCCGGTAGCCAGTCCGGAATAGAGCCACTTGGTGGTTCATTACCTGAAATATATACCAACGGCAGTTCTCACTGCTACCCAAGTCTCATGCAATAGAGCTATATACAGCCTCCTCAGTTCCAGCCCAGAGTCGCAGCTGCTGGACACCAGTCATC
Source organism: Pseudophryne corroboree (assembly GCF_028390025.1). NCBI lineage: Eukaryota > Metazoa > Chordata > Amphibia > Anura > Myobatrachidae > Pseudophryne > Pseudophryne corroboree. The sequence continues at coordinate 503,351 of NW_026967539.1, forward strand.
ACCTGAAGCAGGTAACGCTGTGCATCAAACCGTGACAGTCTGCTTGAACCTTCATGGACATTCAATAATAATTGGATACTGCATATCATTTTAATCAGCAAAGTCTGCTTGTCCGTATTATTTGCATAGCGTTGCAACTACAGATGTGTCCTCATACAGTGTTCAATCAGTGCGCTAGCATCGCAGCACACTGTTCAGGGAATAGCAGGCAATACACTATGCGTACACCCTGCTATGACATTCACTTCAATGGGAGCTGTGTGTGCATGCGCCCGCCTGCCATTGATTCCTATGGGAGCCGACAGCGATGCAAATGGACGTGGCATGCTACAGCACACTGATATATGCAGCAAGGCTGTAGTGGGACACATCTGTAAGTCACTTTTTTGGGGGGAAAAAAAGCAAAAAAGACGCCTGTTGCTAGCAGAGTCTCACATGACCTGACGTGCCAAAAGGGGTAGTTGGATGTGACTGCAGCAATGGTGTATGCGGAAACCTGTGTACACAATATACACGTATCTTCAGGTTTCTATGCAGAAAGGCTATCACTAACTCCTCCGTCTGCAGTAGGAGACCTGCATTTTCAGTTTTAGGCTCTACCATTCGACCTGTCCACTGCTCCCCAGGGTTTTCACAAAGGTCATGGCCCACAGGGTTTCTTTGTTGAGGCACAGAGGAATCACCAACATTCATTATTTAGGTGACCTTCTGATAGAGGCCTCTTCAGAGGTCTTGCTGCCATAGAATCGGCAGGTGGCGGTGAACACTCTGGAGGCTCACTGTTGGAGTCTATATTATCCCAAGCCAAACCTCATTCCTTCACAGGGCATGGTTTTCTTGGGTGACACTCAATGTCAGACAGTTTTCCTTCCGAGACCGAGAATTCATGACCTCCAGCCATGTGTGAAGTCACTTCTTGAGCTGCCTCCAGTTTCTGTTCCCTGGTGTATGCAACTCCTGGGGGTAAATTTACTAAGATGGGAGTTCTATTTAAGATAGGATGTTGCCCATAGCAACCAATCAGATTGTGCTTCTCATTTATCTAGCACCTTCTAGAAGATAATACCTGGAATCTGATTGGTTGCTATGGACAACATCCCATCTTAAATAGTACTCCCATCTTAGTAAATTTACCCCCTGGAGAGACTTGCATAATTTTCCAAGTATTATGCCCTACAGAGGCAGATCTTACACCATGGCTCCAGGATAGGATTCCATTTGGACAGGCAGTTCAACAGTCATTTCTTTGGTGGCTCCATAACCCAAACCTAACGAAGGGTCCCTGTTCTCAGTTTACAACTATGTGCTGATCACAACAGATGCCAGCCTGAGAGGTTGGGGAGCTGTCACTCTGAGCCAAAGCCTTCAGGATCTTTGGACCAACACAACAACATCTTGGCCACCATAAACAGGCGGACTTTCTCAGGTCCTGCAGCATCCACCCCAGGAAATGAGATCTAAGGATGTGTCCTCATACACCTAACCTCAATACGCCACTCACAAGATGCCTGGCATGAGTGAGCCATCATGTCCCATGCAACTATGCTATTGTCGACTGTCTAAGTTTTACAAAAGTGCATCTAAGTCAGAAAACAATGTGACTAGGAAGCGCCAGGAGTTATGCGACACTTGTATATCTGTGTGATTCTGTATACATAGCACAATGGAACTTGGAAGGAAAAAAGTAATGGCCACTTCATTGTTGATTCGTATACATATTCAGAGACTCAGTGGTGCACAGATATACAAATGTCACATATCTAATGAATAAGTCACATTTTTAGCAATAAAGATGCCCGATGCTGGACCTGGCATAACTGCAGCAATGATGTATGAGGACACACCTGTACACCAGGAGGTCCATCAGGGCCCCTGTCTACTCTACACCCAGCTTGGCTTTGACAGCATGGTTCTTGAGACCCACATATTGCAGGCTCATAGTTTTTCATATCTTAGGTGGATGTAAGGTTTTCTTCTGGCCATTACACTGCTGGATGCATCTCAGAGTTGGCTGCCTTATCTTGAAGGCATCACGTCCTCATTTTCATTCTGACAAGGTCGTTTTTTCGGACTTACAGTAGGTGAAAATTCTGTTTGATAAATGGTTCCCTATGTCCCCGAAACCCCCGTTTATGGGGGCTAGCTGCAAATACTATGTATCCCTGCAATGTATGAAGGAGGGATCGCAGCAGGTATCACGAGACCTGCTGTGATCCCTCCATTGCCGCTCGCAGCCCCAATATGTTTCTATGGGGGATGTGACGCTGCCCGATGTATCAATATTGAAAATGAAAATCATTCCCGATATTGGTCCCCGTAGCTACTGCAATATTTTGATTGCAGTAGCCCATTGTAGCCTACATTGAGGTATGTAGTTTCAGCAGGGTTCCCCAGGAATGCTGCTGACCACGCATGCGAGGCCCAGACATCTCACTTGGCGTATCACATGGCTGGTCCCCACTTGTGCCGGACGATACATCCATCCCATAGGATCACATATTGCATTGTAATCCTGGGTGGTAAGATCCTGCCTAAGAGCCTTACTTGTAATCTATCTGGGGAGTCTGGAATATCTCACTAATTTTCTGTTGTTTTTCTATTTTCTGGTTGGTTTCTGGTAACAGTTTCAGTTGTGTTTTGTCTCTGCGGCTTGTTATGCAAACACTGAGGTCACTAGGAGATGGAAGGAGTTCTATACTGGGTGCCTATAAAATCCCTGTTCCCTAATCCATTACTATAACTGGGATGTGATGGCTGCAATTGATATTATCGCCCCTGTGCGTATACGACCTAGTCAAAACCTCACCGTCAAGCTCCTTGGTTTGTCAACAGTTTTAATGAGCTCAAGAAAAGGAGGTGTAGACTGGAAAGATGATGGAGGAAGACTAACCTGGCAGAAGACAAGATAAAACTAATAAAACATAATGAATATCAATCCACAATCAACTGTAAGAAATCAGATTTCCTATCAAATGAGATTACGGCAGCAAACAATAGCCCAGCTCAGCTTTTCCATACAGTGGAGATGCTCTGCAAGCCAGCATGCCTGCAGCCTGATGAAGCCCTCTCCCAGGCAAGATGCAGTGAGTTTGCAAGTAGACAAAGTATCTGCCATCCAGGCTGGAATCTCCATAGTTCCATCAAAGGAGTGCCAAACTACCAAGCCTGAAAATGTAAGCCACCTGTCTTCATGACCCAGTGGATGTAAAGGACATTGCTGAAATTGCTTGGATTTTGCGTCCCACCATCTGTGATCTGGACCCGGCCTCAACCAAGCTTCTAATAGGGTGTATGGATATAATTAGTCCTGTCTTTGCGAAAATAATTCAATGCTCTTTGCAGACAGGCATTTTTCCTGGACCCCTAAAGGAAGCAATTGGTAGATCTCTCCTTAAAAAGCATAATTTTAGATCCCGATTGCATGACCAACTACAGACCGGTATCAAACCTTCCTATTCTAGGAAAGGTTATTGAGAAAGTGGTTGCAAATCAACTGGAAACCCGCCTGACAACCCATGATATTTATGATCCATTCCAATCAGGAGTCATGAGAAGACATAGCACTGAAACAGCCCTGGTGTGTGTGTTAAATGATCTTCTGATGGCAAGAGACAGAGGTGACTGTTTAATATTAATCCTTCTGGATCTCTCTGCAGCATTTGATACTGTGGACCATGGGCTTCTGATTGAGCGACTGATACATTTCTGTGGTCTGGATGGCACAGTCCTAAACTGGTGCAAATCATTTCTCACAGGCAGGTCACAGAGAGTATCATCTGGATTATACTCATCACCACCAGTGCCATTGCCATGTGGTGTCCCACAAGGTTCTATACTATCCCCCATGCTTTTTGTAGTATACATGCTCCCACTGGGTGAAATAATCAGGCACCATGGCCTGGTCTACCACTGCTATGCAGATGATACACACATGTACCTGTCCTTTGCTCCGGGCACTGATAACCCAATAGCAACCCTAAATGGCTGTCTAGCTGAGCTCCAGGAGTGGATGAGCGCCAGTTGGCTGCGACTGAACCCGGATAAAACAGACGTCCTTATGATAGGACTGCAACATCAAAGGACAAGACTGCAGCATAGCCAACCAACTGGACTTACACTCTGGGATTTACAAACCACTGATCGTGTGCGAAATCTTGGCGTCCTGGACGGTGGCTTGACACTTACACATCAGATATCAGCCACAATCAAGTCCTCATTCTTTCACCTGAGGAACATAGCCAGAATCAAGCACTTAATTCCCTCAGAAGATCTGCCAAAAGTCATACATGCATTTGTATCATCTCGATTAGACTACTGTAATGCTCTCTACCCTGGTCTCCCAGCAAAAGAATTGCAACGCTTACAGCTGGTGCAAAACACAGCTGCCAGGCTGTTACCCAACCAGTCCCGTTCTAGCCACATAACACCCATCCTCTACTCCCTTCACTGGCTGCCTGTACGATGGCGAATCATCTTCAAGATTGGCTTACTGAGTTTCAAAGCATTACATGACCAGGGCCCAAGGTACCTGAAACAGCTTCTGACCCCATACTGCCCCACTCCATTACTGCGATCTGTAGATGAAGGACTTTTAGCAGGACCTGGAATCTCCCAGAATTCATCTGGGGGTCGGGGTTTTAGCCACGCAGCTCCGACTCTATGGAACTCGCTGCGAGAGGCCCCCACCCTAGAATCCTTTGAAAATAAACTCAGGACTTTCCCGTTTCTCAGAATTTCCGTAATGTTCCTTTTGCTTCTGTATTTTCTGAAAGCTTTTAGGTACTTCATTGTTTCTGTACTGTATTATGTTTATTCTTTACAGTATGTTAAGCGCCTTGAGTCCTACTGGGGAAAGAGTGCTATATAAATATAATAATAATAATAATAATAATTATTATTATTATTATAGGTTGAGTATCCCTTATCCAAAATCACACATTTTTGGTTCCCTACTGAGATAATGACACATATATATGTATATTATATTATATCTATATTCTATATACACGCACATAATATATCTGTCATTATCTCAGTAGGGGACACAAAAATTTGGGATTTTGGATAAGCGATAATCAACCTGTATTACTATTATTATAATTATTGTTATTACTATTATTATTATTACTACTATTATTTTTACTATTATTATTATTATTATTATTATTATTATTATATGGGTTAGAGGCAGAGACGTCGGAATGGGGGGGAGGGGGAGAAGGGGGCAATCCCCCCCAAAAAAACATGTAAGAGGCGCAGGCGGATCCCCACTGAGACTCCTACTTTAAAAAGTCAGTCGACGGCGCCGCAGCGTGCTGCCTCCGTCCTGTCCTAGCCGGTTCTTCACTGATGCATTACTGGGAGGAGGCGGGGATGTCCCAGCAGGCCAAGCATGGCCACACCTCCTCCCAGTGATGCATCCCTGAAGAGTAAAGAGCCAGCCAGGACAGGACAGGGGGCAGCAGGCTGCGGCGCTGGCGGTGGCCTTTTTAAAGTAGGAGTCTCTGCGTGGATCCTGAGGTAAGCGCTCCCCGCACAGGTGTGGGGGGGGGGGTGTGAATCGGGGGGGAGTGCCAAAATGTATTTTTTACTATGCCCCCACAACAACAAAACATTCTGGCGCCCCTGGCTAGAGGCAGTGTAGAGTGTAAAGCCTATACTCCTGAGCCTGCCCTCTATACCACAGTCCATTGACGCAGGGTCCCCCAGATGGATTACAAGGGAGGGGGCCTTTATGGTGAGTACCAAATACACATTTTCTCCAGTGTCACAAGGACTCATAATCATCGATGGTCTGTGGCCAATGTTAAATACTTTTGCTATTGGTGTGGGAGAACCAGATGTTTTCCCACCACTGATGATGCACAAGCAATGACATTTTTTTTGTTACATAGTGTCTGGACACAGAGCTTAGCTCCGCCCATGACACTCCCATGAAGCTCCACCCCTGGCCTCACATGGGCCTGAATTGTAAAGCAGAGATGACCATCGGGGAGTGAATCCATTGATGGTACCCTTACAGATGGTTTTACACCATCGAGGCTACTCATCAATGTACAACCGATGGCCATCCCTACCCTGTGGACACCCAGCAGGCAGTTCTGCCAGTTCAAGCGGGAAGAGAGAAAGGCTTGTTTGGGATGGAGGTAAAAAAGCCAGGGAGTAGGTATGGCCATTGGTACCACACCCATCGATGCTTGCCATTGATGGGTGTTTTAGCTGGAACCATCGATGGTTAGAAACAATGCTATCCAATACCATTAATGGTTCTCGTTGTTGAATAACCACACATGCTCCCCTGGTGGCTGGCTCTGGCTGTTGCATGGCGGCTGTCACTCACTGTGCGCCAGCCTGTGACATCGCGTGCAGTGCGGATTCTAATCACTTCACTGACTGCGCTGCTGAGGCAGGGAGGAGACTGGAATTGACTCCTCCCTGAAATCCTGAAAACACACGCCCACATAGGCAGGGCATGGTGCAAGTAGGCCCCTTCCCTGTCTGTAATGATAGTGACAGTGGGCGGGGAGGGGTGGGGCTGTTGAGTGACTGACAGGCAACAGCTGAGCTGAGTAGCCAAAGTCTGCTGAGGCTGGTGCCGGCTCTGCTGCCGGACCCGTGATTTTCACTGAAGAAGACTGTGACAGCACTTTTATTACACATTTCTTCATCGGCCCCTTACTCACCATCGAAAACCATTTGGTTCTCAGCCATTGATGGTGACAGTATTCAACATTGACCATAAACCATCGATGTTTTCTCCTAACAGGGCAGACATGTTGTGGGGCAGTGCGAGTGAACTGAGCCATGCTGCATAGAGAGCAGAGTGTGTGCTGCACAGAGCGCTGCAGGGCAGAGGACAGAGGCTGCTGATATGCAGCGGAGCACGGCCCACGTGTGGAACCAGAGCACCCTGAGAGCTGGGGCTGGTCTCTAAGGGCCATGTGGAGCAGGGTGCTATGGAGGATCCGAGTGAGAGGAGACACTGAGGAGAGCAGAGCAGATGCATTACTGATGGGGACAGGTCTGTTAGACATTCTCAGTGCACTCAGCTGATGCACACAGGTGTACACTGAGACCACAAGCCCGGGGTGTGCATACTTACCTTGTGTCTCCCTTACTGTGAGCCTTCTCCTTGAAACAAACCTCTCCCACAGGAAACCTTTTGTAGCCTTATTATTATTTATTTATTAACAGTTTCTTATATAGCGCAGCAAATTTTGTTGCGCTTTACAACTGGACACAATTAGAAGACAAAACTGGGTAAAAAACAAACAGTCATAGAGGGAGGAGGGCCCTGCTCGCAAGCTTACTATCTATGGGGAAACAGGTATTGATACACAAGGATAGGTGCTATCTATAGCATAGTTGTCCAGATTGTAGGTTCATGGTGGGCTATATGATATCACATCACAGCAGTGATGAACCAGGGTCAGGAGGAAGGGAGCGTGAAGAAAGAAAGTGTGAGTATATGTGTGGACTGTACAGAGAGGGTGTAATTAGATAGGGAAGCACTGAAGGTTATGTGAGCGGTTCTGGGATGTGATAAGCTGCCTCAAGAGGTGAGTTTTCAGGGAACGCTTGAAGGTTTGGAGACTAGAGGTAAGTCTTATTGTGCGTGGGAGGGCATTCCACAGAGTGGGTGCAGCCTGGAGAAAGTCCTGCATCGTGCAGGGGAGCGAGTAATGCGTGTGGATGAGAGACGCAGATCTTGTGCAGAGCGGAGAGGTCGGGTAGGGAGATATTTTGAGATGAGTGAAGAGATGTATGTTGGTGCAGTTTGGTTAATAGCCTTGTGTGTGAGTAGAAGTATTTTATATTGAATATGGTAGAATACAGGTAACCAATGGAGGGACTGACAGAGCGGATCTGCAGACGATGAACGTCTAGCGAGGAAGATTAGCCTCGCAGCTGCAGTCAGAATGGATTGTAGTGGTGAGAGCCTATGTTTGGGAAGACCGGTCAGGAGACTATTACAGTAATCAATGCGGGAGATGATGAGAGCGTGGATTAGAGTGTTAGCAGTGTCTTGTGTAAGATATGGTCGTATTTTGGATATGTTTCTTAGATGTATGTAACATGATTATGAGACAGATTGAATGTGGGGATAAAGGACAGATCAGAGTCAGGGTGACACCTAGGCAGCGAGCTTGTGGGGTGTGATGTTAGTGTTTTAGAATGCTTAATATTTGTAGAGACTCCGTTACTAATCTGTGTAAGCCTGAATCTTCAGTGATGGTCCCTGGGACCAGGGGGATGCTGGGAAGTGGGTGGTCCAGTGTGCAGTGTGTCTGGAGTTGGTGATGGAATAAACAGCACAGCAGTGAACTCACATGTCTCTGTGTCCTGATGACTGGATTTACAAACATATGAACAAAACATGGGGTAGGGAAGATTGCTGAGTTCTCAACAGTGATAGAGATATCAGGTTGGAAACTACTATTGGCCGGTGGAAATATAATTAACTCTGTTTTGGAAATATTAAGTTTGAGGTGGCGAGATGTCATCCAAGATGAAATGGCAGAGAGTCATTCAGTGACACGGCCCAGTCCAGATAGGGACAAGTCAGGGGACGATAGGTAGATGTGAGTATCATCTGTGTACATATGATACTGAAATCCAAAAGAGCTGATTAGTTTACCAAGAGATGAGGTATAGATAGAGAAAAGCAGAGGACCTAAGACTGAGCCTTGCGGTACTCCAACTGAAAGATGTAGCGAAGAGGAGGTGGAATCAGAGAAGTGAACACTGAAGGAGCGATTAGATAGGTAGGATAGGAACCAAGAGAGGACTGCGTCCTGAAGACCTAGGGATTGTAGTGTCTGTATGAGGAGAGAGTGGTCACAGTGTCACATGCAGCAGAGAGATCTAGAGGAATAAGTAGTGAGTAATGTCCTTTATATCTAGCAGTGACCAAATCATTCACTACCTTACTCAGTGCTGTCTCTGTGGAGTGCTGGGCATGAAATCCTGACTGATGTGGGTCCAATAAATTGGGTGAGGTAAGTAAGTGTGTGAGGCGAGTGTAGGTAAGTCTCTCAAGTAGCTTGGAGAGGCATGGCAGCTGAGAGATGTGACGGGAGAGAGGCATGGGAGCTGAGAGATGGGATGGGAGAGAGGCATGGGAGCTGAGAGATGGGACGGGAGAGAGACATGGGAGCTGAGAGATGGGACGGAAGAGAGGTATGGTAGCTGAGAGATGGGATGGGAGAGAGGCATGGGAGCTGAGAGATGGGACGGGAGAGAGACATGGGAGCTGAGAGATGGGACAGGAGAGAGACATGGAAGCAGATTGATGGGACGGGAGAGAGATGTGGCAGCTGAGAGATGGGACGGGAGAGAGGCATGGGAGCTGAGAGATGGGATGGGAGAGACATGGGAGCTGAGAGATGGGACGGGAGAGAGGCATGACAGCTGAGAGATGGGAAGGGAGAGAGGTGTGAGAGCTGAGAGATGGGACGGGAAAGAGACATGGGAGCTGAGAGATGGGATGGGAGAGAGACATGGCAGCAGAGAGATGGGACGGGAGAGAGGCATGGGAGCAGATTGATGGGATGGGAGAGAGATGTGGCAGCTGAGAGATGGGACAGGAGAGAGGCATGGGAGCTGAGAGATGGGACAGGAGAGAGGCATGGGAGCTGAGAGATGGGACGGGAGAGAGACATGGGAGCTGAGAGATGGGATGGGAGAGAGACATGGGAGCTGAGAGATGGGACAGGAGAGAGGCGTGGGAGCTGAGAGATGGGACGGGAGAGAGACATGGGAGCTGAGAGATGGGATGGGAGAGAGGCATGGGAGCTGAGAGATGGGACAGGTGAGAGGCGTGGGAGCTGAGAGATGGGACGGGAGAGAGGCATGGGAGCAAATTGATGGAACGGGAGAGAGATGTGGCAGCTGAGAGATGGGACAGGAGAGAGGCATGGGAGCTGAGAGATGGGACAGGAGAGAGGCGTGGGAGCTGAGAGATGGGACGGGAGAGAGACATGGGAGCTGAGAGATGGGTTGGGAAAGAGGCATGGGAGCTGAGAGATGGGTCGGGAGAGAGACATGGGAGCTGAGAGATGGGGCGGGAGAGAGAAATGGGAGCTGAGAGATGGGACAGGAGAGAGGCGTGGGAGCTGAGAGATGGGACAGGAGAGAGACATGGGAGCTGAGAGATGGGATGGGAGAGAGGCATGGGAGCTGAGAGATGGGTTGGGAGAGAGACATGGGAGCTGAGAGATGGGACGAGAGAGAGACATGGGAGCTGAGAGATGGGATGGGAGAGAGGCATGGGAGCAGAGAGATGGGACGGGAGAGAGACATGGGAGCTGAGAGATGGGACGGGAGAGAGACATGGGAGCTGAGAGATGGGACGGGAGAGAGGCATGGGAGCTGAGAGATGGGATGGGAGAGAGGCATGGGAGCTGAGAGATGGGTCGGGAGAGAGACATGGGAGCTGAGAGATGGGACGGGAGAGAGACATGGGAGCAGATTTATGGGACGGGAGAGAGATGTGGAAGCTGAGAGATGGGACAGGAGAGAGGCATGGGTGCTGAGAGATGGGACGGGAGAGAGAGGCGTGGGACCTGAGAGATGGGACAGGAGAGAGGCGTGGGAGCTGAGAGATGGGACGGGAGAGAGGCATGGCGGCTGAGAGATGGGACGGGAGAGAGGCATGGCAGCTGAGAGATGGGATGGGAGAGAGGCATCCGAGCTCAGAGATGGGACGGGACAGAGGCATGGGGGCTGAGATACAGGATGTCAGAGAGGCATGGGAGCTGAGAGATGGGACAGGAGAGAGGCGTGGGAGCTGAGAGATGGGACGGGAGAGAGGCATGGGAGCTGAGAGATGGGATGGGAGAGAGGCATGGGAGCTGAGAGATGGGATGGGAGAGAGGCGTGGCAGCTGAGAGATGGAACGGGAGAGAGACATGGCAGCTGAGAGATGGGACGGGAGAGAGGTATGGTAGCTGAGAGATGGGATGGGAGAGAGGCATGGGAGCTGAGAGATGGGATGGGAGAGAGGCGTGGCAGCTGAGAGATGGGACAGGAGAGAGACATGGGAGCTGATTGATGGGATGGGAGAGAGACATGGCAGCTGAGAGATGGGACGGAAGAGAGACATGGGAGCTGAGAGATGGGATGGGAGAGACATGGGAGCTGAGAGATGGGACAGGAGAGAGACATGGAAGCAGATTGATGGGACGGGAGAGAGATGTGGCAGCTGAGAGATGGGACGGGAGAGAGGCATGGGAGCTGAGAGATGGGATGGGAGAGAGGCGTGGCAGCTGAGAGATAGGACGGGAGAGAGACATGGAAGCAGATTGATGGGACGGGAGAGAGATGTGGCAGCTGAGAGATGGGACGGGAGAGAGGCATGGGAGCTGAGAGATGGGATGGGAGAGACATGGGAGCTGAGAGATGGGACGGGAGAGAGGCATGACAGCTGAGAGATGGGACGGTAGAGAGGCGTGGCAGCTGAGAGATGGGACAGGAGAGAGGTGTGAGAGCTGAGAGATGGGACGGGAAAGAGACATGGGAGCTGAGAGATGGGATAAGAGAGAGACATGGCAGCAGAGAGATGGGACGGGAGAGAGATGTGGCAGCTGAGAGATGGGACAGGAGAGAGGCATGGGAGCTAAGAGATGGGACGGGAGAGAGGCATGGGAGCTGAGAGATGGGACGGGAGAGAGGCATGACAGCTGAGAGATGGGACGGGAGAGAGGCATGGGAGCAGATTGATGGGACGGGAGAGAGATGTGGCAGCTGAGAGATGGGACAGGAGAGAGGCATGGGAGCTGAGAGATGGGACAGGAGAGAGGCGTGGGAGCTGAGAGATGGGACGGGAGAGAGACATGGGAGCTGAGAGATGGGACAGGAGAGAGACATGGAAGCAGATTGATGGGACGGGAGAGAGATGTGGCAGCTGAGAGATGGGACGGGAGAGAGGCATGGGAGCTGAGAGATGGGATGGGAGAGACATGGGAGCTGAGAGATGGGACGGGAGAGAGGCATGACAGCTGAGAGATGGGACGGGAGAGAGGTGTGAGAGCTGAGAGATGGGACGGGAAAGAGACATGGGAGCTGAGAGATGGGACGGGAGAGAGGCATGACAGCTGAGAGATGGGACGGGAGAGAGGTGTGAGAGCTGAGAGATGGGACGGGAAAGAGACATGGGAGCTGAGAGATGGGATGGGAGAGAGACATGGCAGCTGAGAGATGGGACGGGAAAGAGACATGGGAGCTGAGAGATGGGATGGGAGAGAGACATGGCAGCAGAGAGATGGGACGGGAGAGAGATGTGGCAGCTGAGAGATGGGACAGGAGAGAGGCATGGGAGCTAAGAGATGGGACGGGAGAAAGGCATGGGAGCTGAGAGATGGGACGGGAGAGAGGCATGACTGCTGAGAGATGGGACGGGAGAGAGGCGTGGGAGCTGAGAGATGGGACGGGAGAGAGACATGGGAGCTGAGAGATGGGATGGGAGAGAGGCATGGGAGCTGAGAGATGGGACAGGAGAGAGGCGTGGGAGCTGAGAGATGGGACGGGAGAGAGGCATGGGAGCAGATTGATGGGACGGGAGAGAGATGTGGCAGCTGAGAGATGGGACAGGAAAGAGGCATTGGAGCTGAGAGATGGGACAGGAGAGAGGCGTGGGAGCTGAGAGATGGGACGGGAGAGAGACATGGGAGCTGAGAGATGGGATGGGAGAGAGGCATGGGAGCTGAGAGATGGGTCGGGAGAGAGACATGGGAGCTGAGAGATGGGGCGGGAGAGAGACATGGGAGCTGAGAGATGGGACAGGAGAGAGGCGTGGGAGCTGAGAGATGGGACGGGAGAGAGACATGGGAGCTGAGAGATGGGATGGGAGAGAGGCATGGGAGCTGAGAGATGGGTCGGGAGAGAGACATGGGAGCTGAGAGATGGGACGGGAGAGAGACATGGGAGCTGAGAGATGGGAGAGAGGCATGGGAGCAGAGAGATGGGACGGGAGAGAGACATGGAAGCTGAGAGATGGGACGGGAGAGAGACATGGGAGCTGAGAGATGGGACGGGAGAGAGACATGGGAGCTGAGAGATGGGACGGGAGAGAGGCATGGGAGCTGAGAGATGGGATGGGAGAGAGGCATGGGAGCTGAGAAATGGGTCGGGAGAGAGACATGGGAGCTGAGAGATGGGACGGGAGAGAGACATGGGAGCAGATTGATGGGACGGGAGAGAGATGTGGCAGCTGAGAGATGGGACAGGAGAGAGGCATGGGAGCTGAGAAATGGGACGGGAGAGAGAGGCGTGGGACCTGAGAGATGGAACAGGAGAGAGGCGTGGGAGCTGAGAGATGGGACGGGAGAGAGGCATGGCAGCTGAGAGATTGGATGGGAGAGAGGCATTGCAGCTGAGAGATGGGACGGGAGAGAGGCATGGCAGCTGAGAGATGGGATGGGAGAGAGGCATCCGAGCTCAGAGATGGGACGGGACAGAGGAATGGGGGCTGAGATATAAGATGTCAGAGAGGCATGGGAGCTGAGAGATGGGACAGGAGAGAGGCGTGGGAGCTGAGAGATGGGATGGGAGAGAGGCATGGGAGCTGAGAGATGGGATGGGAGAGAGGCGTGGCAGCTGAGAGATGGGACCGGAGAGAGGCGTGGGAGCTGAGAGATGGGACGGGATAGAGACATGGCAGCTGAGAGATGGGACGGGATAGAGGCGTGGCAGCTGAGGGATGGGGTTGGAAAGAGGCATGGGAGCTGAGAGATGGGACGGGAGAGAGGCATGGGAGCTGAGAGATGGGACGGGAGAAAGATGTGGCTGCTGAGAGATGGGACAGGAGAGAGGCGTGGGGAGCTGAGAGATGGGACGGGATAGAGACATGGCAGCTGAGAGATGGGACGGGAGAGAGGCGTGGCAGCTGAGGGATGGGGTGGGAGAGAGGCATGGGAGCTGAGAGATGGGATGGAAGAGAGGCATGGGAGCTGAGAGATGGGACAGGAGAGAGGCATGGCAGCTGTTGATGGGACGGGAGAGAGGCGTGGGAGCTGAGAGATGGGACGGGAGAGAGGCATGGCAGCTGAGAGATGGGACGGGAGAGAGGCATGGGTAGCTGAGAGATGGAACAGGAGAGGGACGTGGGGAGCTGAGAGATGGAACGGGAGAGAGAGACGTGGGACCTAAGAGATGGGACAGGAGAGAGGCGTGGGAGCTGAGAGATGGGATGAGAGAGAGGCATGGCAGCAGAGAGATGGGGCGGGAGAGAGGCATGGGAGCTGAGAGATGGGACAGGAGGGAGGCATGGGAGCTGAGAGATGGGACAGGAGAGAGGCATGGCAGCTGTTGATGGGACGGGAGAGAGGCGTGGGAGCTGAGAGATGGGACGGGAGAGAGGCATGGCAGCTGAGAGATGGGACGGGAGAGAGGCATGGGGAGCTGAGAGATGGAACAGGAGAGGGACGTGGGGAGCTGAGAGATGGAACGGGAGAGAGAGGCGTGGGACCTAAGAGATGGGACAGGAGAGAGGCGTGGGAGCTGAGAGATGGGACGGGAGAGCGGCATCGGAGCTGAGAGATGGGACGGGACAGAGGCATGGGGGCTGAGATATAGGATGTCAGAGAGGCATGGCAGCTGAGAGATGGGACGGCAGAGAGGCATGGGAGCTGAGAGATGGGACGGGAGAGAGGCATGGGAGCTGAGAGATGGGATGGGAGAGAGGCGTGGGAGCTGAGAGATGGGATGAGAGAGAGGCATGGGGGCTGAGAGATGGGACGGGAGAGAGTCGTGGGAGCTGGGATGGGACCGGATAGAGGCATGGCAGCTGAGAAATGGGACAGGAGAGAGGCGTGGGAGCTGAGAGATGGGACGTCAGAGAGGCATGGCATCTGAGAGATGGGACATCAGAGAGGCGTGGGAGCGGAGAGATGGGACAGGAGAGAGGCGTGGCAGCTGATTGATGGGACAGGAGAGAGGCGTGGGAGCTGAGAGATGGGATGGGAGAGAGTCATGGGAGCTGATTGATGGGATGGGAGAGAGGCGTGGGAGCTGAGAGATGGGACAGGAGAGAGACATGTGAGCTGAGAGATGGGACAGAAGAGAGAGGAATGGCAGCTAAGAGATGAGACGGGAGAGAGTCGTGGCAGCTGAGAGACGGGACGGGAGAGAGTAATGGGAGCTGAGAGATGGTACGGTAGAGAGGCATGGGAGCTAAGAGATGGGACGGGAGAGAGGCTTTGGAGCTGAGAGATGGGACGGGAGAGAGGCGCGTCAGCTGAGAGATGGGACAGGAGAGAGGCGTGGCAGCTGAGAGATGGGACAGTAGAGAGACGTGGGAGCTGAGAGATGGGATGGGAGAGAGGCGTGGAAGCTGAGAGAGGGGACAGGAGAGAGGCATGGCAGCTGACAGATGGGACGGGAGAGAGGCATGGCAGCTGACAGATGGGACGGGAGAGAGACATGGCAGCTGAGAGATGGGACGGGAGAGAGACGTGGCAGCTGATTGATGGGACGGGAGAGAGGCGTGTGAGTTAAGAGATGGGATGAGAGAGAGACATGGGAGCTGAGAGATGGGACGGGAGAGAGGCATGGGAGCTGAGAGATGGGATGGGAGAGAGGCATGGGTGCTGAGAGATGGGATGCGAGAAAGACATGGGACGGGAGAGAGGCATGGCAGCTGAGAGATGGGACGGGAGAGAGGCATTGCAGCTGAGAGATGGGACGGGAGAGAGGCATTGCAGCTGAGAGATGGGACGGGAGAGAGGCGTGGGAGTTGAGAGATGGGATGGGAGAGAGGCATTGCAGCTGAGAGATGGGACGGGAGAGAGGCATGGCAGCTGACAGATGGGACGGGAGAGAGACATGGCAGCTGAGAGATGGGACGGGAGAGAGACGTGGCAGCTGATTGATGGGACGGGAGAGAGGCGTGTGAGTTAAGAGATGGGATGAGAGAGAGACATGGGAGCTGAGAGATGGGACAAGAGAGAGGCATGGGAGCTGAGAGATGGGATGGGAGAGAGGCATGGGTGCTGAGAGATGGGATGCGAGAAAGACATGGCAGCTGAGAGATGGGACGGGAGAGAGGCATGGCAGCTGAGAGATGGGACGGGAGAGAGGCATTGCAGCTGAGAGATGGGACGGGAGAGAGGCATTGCAGCTGAGAGATGGGACGGGAGAGAGGCGTGGGAGTTGAGAGATGGGATGGGAGAGAGGCATTGCAGCTGAGAGATGGGACGGGAGAGAGGCATGGCAGCTGAGAGATGGGACAGGAGAGAGGCGTGGCAGCTAAGGGATGGGGCAGGAGGCATGGCAGCTGAGAGATGGGATGGGAGAGAGACATGGGAGCTGAGAGATGGGACGGGAGAGAGGCATTGCAGCTGAGAGATGGGACGGGAGAGAGGCATGGCAGCTGAGAGATGGGCCGAGAGAGAGTCGTGGAGGTTGAGAGACGGGATGAGAGAGAGGCGTGGAAGCTGAGAGATGGGACGGGAGAGAGACATGGCAGCTGATTGATGGGACGGTAGTGAGACATGGGAGCTGAGAGATGGGACGGGAGAGAGGCGTGGCAGCTGAGGGATGGGACGGGAGAGAGACATTTCAGCTGAGAGATGGGACAGGAGAGAGTCATGGGAGCTGAGAGATGGGACAGGAGAGAGACGTGGGAGCTGAGAGATGGGACAGGAGAGAGACATGGGAGCTGAGAGATGGGACAGGAGAGAGGCGTGGGAGCTGAGAGATAGGATGGGAGAGAGGCGTGGGAGCTGAGAGATGAGACGGGAGAGAGACATGGGAGCTGAGAGATGGGATGGGAGAGAGGCATGGGAGCTGAGAGATGGGATGGGAGAGAGGCGTGGGAGCTGAGAGATGAGACGGGAGAGAGGCATGGGAGCTGAGAGATGGGACGGGAGAGAGGCATGGCAGCTGAGAGATGGGACGGGAGAGAGGCATTGCAGCTGAGAGATGGGACGGGAGAGAGGCATTGCAGCTGAGAGATGGGACGGGAGAGAGGCATGGCAGCTGAGAGATGGGACGGAAGAGAGGCATGGGAGCTGAGAGATGGGACGGGAGAGAGGCATGGGAGCTGAGAGATGGGATGGGAGAGAGGCGTGGGAGCTGAGAGATGAGACGGGAGAGAGACATGGGAGCTGAGAGATGGGATGGGAGAGAGGCATGGGAGCTGAGAGATGGGACGGGAGAGAGGCGTGGGAGCTGAGAGATGAGACGGGAGAGAGGCATGGGAGCTGAGAGATGGGATGGGAGAGAGGCATGGGAGCTGGGTTGGGATGGGAGAGAGGCGTGGGAGCTGAGAGATGGGATGGGAGAGAGACATGGGAGCTGAGAGATGGGATGGGAGAGAGGCATGGGAGCTGAGAGATGGGACGGGAGAGAGGCATGAGAGCTGAGAGATGGGACGGTAGAGAGGCATGGCAGCTGAAAGATGGGACGGGAGAGAGGCATGGGAGCTGAGAGATGGGACAGGAGAGAGGCGTGGGAGCTGAGAGATGGGACGGGAGAGAGGCATGGCAGCTGAGAGTTGTGACAGGAGAGAGGCGTGGCAGCTAAGGGATGGGGCAGGAGGAATGGAAGCTGAGAGATGGGACGGGAGAGAGGCATGGCAGCTGAGAGATGGGACAGGAGAGAGGCGTGGGAGCTGAGAGATGGGATGGGAGAGAGGCATGGCAGCTGAGAGATGTGACAGGAGAGCGGCGTGGCAGCTAAGGGATGGGGCAGGAGGAATGGAAGCTGAGAGATGGGACGGGAGAGAGGCATGGCAGCTGAGAGATGGGACAGGAGAGAGGCGTGGCAGCTAAGGGATGGGGCAGACGGAAAGGAAGCTGAGAGATGGGACGGGAGAGAGACATGGCAGCTGAGAGATGGGATGGGAGAGAGACATGGGAGCTGAGAGATGGGACAGGAGAGAGGCATGGGAGTTGAGAGATGGGATGGGAGAGAGGCATGGCAGCTGAGAGATGGGACGGGGGAGAGACATTGCAGCTGAGAGATGGGACGGGAGAGAGGCGTGGGAGTTGAGAGATGGGATGGGAGAGAGGCATGGCAGCTGAGAGATGGGACGGAAGAGAGACATTGCAGCTGAGAGATGGGACAGGAGAGAGGCATGGCAGCTGATTGATGGGACGGGAGAGAGATGTGGCAGCTGAGAGATGGGACGGGAGAGAGGCATTTCAGCTGAGAGATGGGACAGGAGACAGGCATGGCAGCTGTTGATGGGACGGGAGAGAGGCATGGCAGCTGAGAGATAGGACGGGAGAGAGGCATTGCAGCTGAGAGTTCGGACGGGAGCGAGGCATGGCAGCTGAGAGATGGGACAGGAGAGAGGCGTGGCAGCTAAGGGATGGGGCAGAAGGCATGGCAGCTGAGAGATGGGACGGGAGAGAGGCATTGCAGCTGAGAGATGGGACGGGAGAGAGGCATGGCAGCTGAGAGATGGGCTGAGAGAGAGTCGTGGAGGTTGAGAGACGGGATGAGAGAGAGGCGTGGCAGTTGAGAGATGGGACGGGAGAGAGACATGGCAGCTGATTGATGGGACGGTAGTGAGACATTGGAGCTGAGAGATGGGACGGGAGAGAGGCGTGGCAGCTGAGGGATGGGACGGGAGAGAGACATTTCAGCTGAGAGATGGGACGGAAGAGAGGCATGGGAGCTGAGAGATGGGACGGGAGAGAGGCATGGGAGCTGAGAGATGAGACGGGAGAGAGACATGGGAGCTGAGAGATGGGATGGGAAAGAGGCATGGGAGCTGAGAGATGGGACGGGAGAGAGGCGTGGGAGCTGAGAGATGAGACGGGAGAGAGGCATGGGAGCTGAGAGATGGGATGGGAGAGAGGCATGGGAGCTGGGTTCGGATGGGAGAGAGGCGTGGGAGCTGAGAGATGGGACGGGAGAGAGACATGGGAGCTGAGAGATGGGATGGGAGAGAGGCATGGGAGCTGAGAGATGGGACGGGAGAGAGGCATGGGAGCTGGGTTGGGATGGGAGAGAGGCGTGGGAGCTGAGAGATGGGACGGGAGAGAGACATGGGAGCTGAGAGATGGGATGGGAGAGAGGCATGGGAGCTGAGAGATGGGACGGGAGAGAGGCATGAGAGCTGAGAGATGGGACAGGAGAGAGACGTGGGAGCTGAGAGATGGGACAGGAGAGAGACATGGGAGCTGAGAGATGGGACAGGAGAGAGGCGTGGCAGCTGAGAGATGGGACGGGAGAGAGGCATGGCAGCTGAGAGATGGGACGGAAGAGAGGCATGGGAGCTGAGAGATGGGATGGGAGAGAGGCATGGGAGCTGAGAGATGAGACGGGAGAGAGACATGGGAGCTGAGAGATGGTATGGGAAAGAGGCATGGGAGCTGAGAGATGGGATGGGAAAGAGGCATGGGAGCTGAGAGATGGGACGGGAGAGAGGCGTGGGAGCTGAGAGATGAGACGGGAGAGAGGCATGGGAGCTGAGAGATGGGATGGGAGAGAGGCATGGGAGCTGGGTTGGGATGGGAGAGAGGCGTGGGAGCTGAGAGATGGGACGGGAGAGAGACATGGGAGCTGAGAGATGGGATGGGAGAGAGGCATGGGAGCTGAGAGATGGGACGGGAGAGAGGCATGAGAGCTGAGAGATGGGACGGTAGAGAGGCATGGCAGCTGAAAGATGGGACGGGAGAGAGGCATGGGAGCTGAGAGATGGAACAGGAGAGAGGCGTGGGAGCTGAGAGATTGGACGGGAGAGAGGCATGGCAGCTGAGAGATGTGACAGGAGAGAGGCGTGGCAGCTAAGGGATGGGGCAGGAGGAATGGAAGCTGAGAGATGGGACGGGAGAGAGGCATGGCAGCTGAGAGATGGGACAGGAGAGAGGCGTGGCAGCTAAGGGATGGGGCAGACGGAAAGGAAGCTGAGAGATGGGACGGGAGAGAGACATGGCAGCTAAGAGATGGGATGGGAGAGAGACATGGGAGCTGAGAGATGGGACAGGAGAGAGGCATGGGAGTTGAGAGATGGGATGGGAGAGAGGCATGGCAGCTGAGAGATGGGACGGAAGAGAGACATTGCAGCTGAGAGATGGGACGGGAGAGAGGCGTGGGAGTTGAGAGATGGGATGGGAGAGAGGCATGGCAGCTGAGAGATGGGACGGAAGAGAGACATTGCAGCTGAGAGATGGGACGGGAGAGAGGCATGGCAGCTGATTGATGGGACGGGAGAGAGATGTGGCAGCTGAGAGATGGGACGGGAGAGAGGCATTTCAGCTGAGAGATGGGACAGGAGAGAGGCATGGCAGCTGTTGATGGGACGGGAGAGAGGCATGGCAGCTGAGAGATGGGACGGGAGAGAGGCATTGCAGCTGAGAGATGGGACGGGAGAGAGGCATGGCAGCTGAGAGATGGGACAGGAGAGAGGCGTGGCAGCTAAGGGATGGGGCAGGAGGCATGGCAGCTGAGAGATGGGACGGGAGAGAGACATGGGAGCTGAGAGATGGGACGGGAGAGAGGCATTGCAGCTGAGAGATGGGACGGGAGAGAGGCATGGCAGCTGAGAGATGGGCCGAGAGAGAGTCGTGGAGGTTGAGAGACGGGATGAGAGAGAGGCGTGGCAGCTGAGAGATGGGACGGGAGAGAGACATGGCAGCTGATTGATGGGACGGTAGTGAGACATGGGAGCTGAGAGATGGGACGGGAGAGAGGCGTGGCAGCTGAGGGATGGGACGGGAGAGAGACATTTCAGCTGAGAGATGGGACAGGAGAGAGTCATGGGAGCTGAGAGATGGGACAGGAGAGAGACGTGGGAGCTGAGAGATGGGACAGGAGAGAGACATGGGAGCTGAGAGATGGGACAGGAGAGAGGCGTGGCAGCTGAGAGATGGGACGGGAGAGAGGCATGGCAGCTGAGAGATGGGACGGAAGAGAGGCATGGGAGCTGAGAGATGGGACGGGAGAGAGGCATGGGAGCTGAGAGATGAGACGGGAGAGAGACATGGGAGCTGAGAGATGGGATGGGAGAGAGGCATGGGAGCTGAGAGATGGGACGGGAGAGAGGCGTGGGAGCTGAGAGATGAGACGGGAGAGAGGCATGGGAGCTGAGAGATGGGATGGGAGAGAGGCATGGGAGCTGGGTTGGGATGGGAGAGAGGCGTGGGAGCTGAGAGATGGGACGGGAGAGAGACATGGGAGCTGAGAGATGGGATGGGAGAGAGGCATGGGAGCTGAGAGATGGGACGGGAGAGAGGCATGAGAGCTGAGAGATGGGACGGTAGAGAGGCATGGCAGCTGAAAGATGGGACGGGAGAGAGGCATGGGAGCTGAGAGATGGGACATGAGAGAGGCGTGGGAGCTGAGAGATGGGACGGGAGAGAGGCATGGCAGCTGAGAGATGTGACAGGAGAGAGGCGTGGCAGCTTAGGGATGGGGCAGGAGGAATGGAAGCTGAGAGATGGGACGGGAGAGAGGCATGGCAGCTGAGAGATGGGACAGGAGAGAGGCGTGGGAGCTGAGAGATGGGATGGGAGAGAGGCATGGCAGCTGAGAGATGTGACAGGAGAGAGGCGTGGCAGCTAAGGGATGGGGCAGGAGGAATGGAAGCTGAGAGATGGGACGGGAGAGAGGCATGGCAGCTGAGAGATGGGACAGGAGAGAGGCGTGGCAGCTAAGGGATGGGGCAGACGGAAAGGAAGCTGAGAGATGGGATGGGAGAGAGACATGGCAGCTGAGAGATGGGATGGGAGAGAGACATGGGAGCTGAGAGATGGGACAGGAGAGAGGCATGGGAGTTGAGAGATGGGATGGGAGAGAGGCATGGCAGCTGAGAGATGGGACGGGAGAGAGACATTGCAGCTGAGAGATGGGACGGGAGAGAGGCGTGGGAGTTGAGAGATGGGATGGGAGAGAGGCATGGCAGCTGAGAGATGGGACGGAAGAGAGACATTGCAGCTGAGAGATGGGACGGGAGAGAGGCATGGCAGCCGATTGATGGGACGGGAGAGAGATGTGGCAGCTGAGAGATGGGACGGGAGAGAGGCATTTCAGCTGAGAGATGGGACAGGAGAGAGGCATGGCAGCTGTTGATGGGACGGGAGAGAGGCATGGCAGCTGAGAGATGGGACGGGAGAGAGGCATGGCAGCTGAGAGATGGGACGGGAGAGAGGCATGGGAGCTGAGAGATGGGACAGGAGAGAGAGGCGTGGGACCTGAGAGATGGGACAGGAGACAGACGTGGGAGCTGAGAGATGGGACAGGAGAGAGGCGTGGCAGCTGAGAGATGGGACGGGAGAGAGGCGTGGGAGCTGAGAGATGGGACGGGAGAGAGGCGTGGTAGCTGAGAGATGGGACGGGAGAGAGGCATGGCAGCTGAGAGATGGGACGGGAGAGAGGCGTGGGAGCTGAGCGATGGGATGGGAGAGAGGCGTGGGAGCTGAGGGATGGGACGGGAGAGAGACATTTCAGCTGAGAGATGGGACAGGAGAGAGGCATGGCAGCTGTTGATGGGACGGGAGAGAGGCATGGGAGCTGAGAGATGGGACGGGGGAGAGGCATGGGAGCTGAGAGATGGGACAGGAGAGAGGCGTGGGAGCTGAGAGATGGGACGGGAGAGAGGCATGGCAGCTGAGAGATGGGACGGGAGAGAGGCATGGCAGCTGTTGATGGGACGGGAGAGAGGCATGGCAGCAGAGAGATGGGACGGTAGAGAGGTGTGGGAGCTGAGAGATGGGACAGGAGAGAGGCATGGCAGCTGAGAGATGGGACGGGAGAGAGGCGTGGGAGCTGAGAGATGGGACAGGAGAGAGGCATGGCAGCTGTTGATGGGACGGGAGAGAGGCATGGCAGCTGAGAGATGGGACGGGAGAGAGGCGTGGGAGCTGAGAGATGGGACAGGAGAGAGGCATGGCAGCTGTTGATGGGACGGGAGAGAGGCATGGCAGCTGAGAGATGGGACGGGAGAGAGGCGTGGGAGCTGAGAGATGGGACAGGAGAGAGACATGGGAGCTGAGAGATGGGACAGGAGAGAGGCGTGGCAGCTGAGAGATGGGACGGGAGAGAGGCATGGCAGCTGAGAGATGGGACGGAAGAGAGGCATGGGAGCTGAGAGATGGGACGGGAGAGAGGCATGGGAGCTGAGAGATGGGATGGCAGAGAGGCGTGGGAGCTGAGAGATGAGACGGGAGAGAGACATGGGAGCTGAGAGATGGGATGGGAGAGAGGCATGGGAGCTGAGAGATGGGACGGGAGAGAGGCGTGGGAGCTGAGAGATGAGACGGGAGAGAGGCATGGGAGCTGAGAGATGGGATGGGAGAGAGGCATGGGAGCTGGGTTGGGATGGGAGAGAGGCGTGGGAGCTGAGAGATGGGACGGGAGAGAGACATGGGAGCTGAGAGATGGGATGGGAGAGAGGCATGGGAGCTGAGAGATGGGACGGGAGAGAGGCATGAGAGCTGAGAGATGGGACGGTAGAGAGGCATGGCAGCTGAAAGATGGGACGGGAGAGAGGCATGGGAGCTGAGAGATGGGACAGGAGAGAGGCGTGGGAGCTGAGAGATGGGACGGGAGAGAGGTATGGCAGCTGAGAGATGTGACAGGAGAGAGGCGTGGCAGCTAAGGGATGGGGCAGGAGGAATGGAAGCTGAGAGATGGGACGGGAGAGAGGCATGGCAGCTGAGAGATGGGACAGGAGAGAGGCGTGGGAGCTGAGAGATGGGATGGGAGAGAGGCATGGCAGCTGAGAGATGTGACAGGAGAGAGGCGTGGCAGCTAAGGGATGGGGCAGGAGGAATGGAAGCTGAGAGATGGGACGGGAGAGAGGCATGGCAGCTGAGAGATGGGACAGGAGAGAGGCGTGGCAGCTAAGGGATGGGGCAGACGGAAAGGAAGCTGAGAGATGGGACGGGAGAGAGACATGGCAGCTGAGAGATGGGATGGGAGAGAGACATGGGAGCTGAGAGATGGGACAGGAGAGAGGCATGGGAGTTGAGAGATGGGATGGGAGAGAGGCATGGCAGCTGAGAGATGGGACGGGAGAGAGACATTGCAGCTGAGAGATGGGACGGGAGAGAGGCGTGGGAGTTGAGAGATGGGATGGGAGAGAGGCATGGCAGCTGAGAGATGGGATGGGAGAGAGACATTGCAGCTGAGAGATGGGACGGGAGAGAGGCATGGCAGCTGATTGATGGGACGGGAGAGAGATGTGGCAGCTGAGAGATGGGACGGGAGAGAGGCATTTCAGCTGAGAGATGGGACAGGAGAGAGGCATGGCAGCTGTTGATGGGACGGGAGAGAGGCATGGCAGCTGAGAGATGGGACGGGAGAGAGGCATGGCAGCTGAGAGATGGGACGGGAGAGAGGCATGGGAGCTGAGAGATGGGACAGGAGAGAGAGGCGTGTGACCTGAGAGATGGGACAGGAGACAGACGTGGGAGCTGAGAGATGGGACAGGACAGAGGCGTGGCAGCTGAGAGATGGGACGGGAGAGAGGCGTGGGAGCTGAGAGATGGGACGGGAGAGAGGCGTGGTAGCTGAGAGATGGGACGGGAGAGAGGCATGGCAGCTGAGAGATGGGACGGGAGAGAGGAGTGGGAGCTGAGCGATGGGATGGGAGAGAGGCGTGGGAGCTGAGGGATGGGACGGGAGAGAGACATTTCAGCTGAGAGATGGGACAGGAGAGAGGCATGGCAGCTGTTGATGTGACGGGAGAGAGGCATGGGAGCTGAGAGATGGGACGGGGGAGAGGCATGGGAGCTGAGAGATGGGACAGGAGAGAGGCGTGGGAGCTGAGAGATGGGACGGGAGAGAGGCATGGCAGCTGAGAGATGGGACGGGAGAGAGGCATGGCAGCTGTTGATGGGACGGGAGAGAGGCATGGCAGCTGAGAGATGGGACGGGAGAGAGGCGTGGGAGCTGAGAGATGGGACAGGAGAGAGGCATGGCAGCTGAGAGATGGGACGGGAGAGAGGCGTGGGAGCTGAGAGATGGGACAGGAGAGAGGCATGGCAGCTGTTGATGGGACGGGAGAGAGGCATGGCAGCTGAGAGATGGGACGGGAGAGAGGCGTGGGAGCTGAGAGATGGGACGGGAGAGAGGCGTGGGAGCTGAGAGATGGGACGGGGGAGAGGCATGGCAGCTGAGAGATGGGACGGGAGAGAGGCGTGGCAGTTGAGAGATGGGATGGGAGAGAGGCATGGCAGCTGATTGATGGGACGGGAGAGAGATGTGGCAGCTGAGAGATGGGACGGGAGAGAGGCATTTCAGCTGAGAGATGGGACAGGAGAGAGGCATGGCAGCTGTTGATGGGACGGGAGAGAGGCATGGGAGCTGAGAGATGGGACGGGGAGAGGCGTGGCAGCTGAGAGATGGGACGGGAGAGAGGCGTGGGAGCTGAGAGATGGGACGGGAGAGAAGCGTGGGAGCTGAGAGATGGGATGGGAGAGAGGCATGGCAGCTGAGAGATGGGACGGGAGAGAGTCGTGGGAGCTGAGAGATGGGGCATGAGAGAGGCATGGGAGCTGAGAGATGGGACAGGAGAGAGACGTGGGAGCTGAGAGATGGGGCAGGAGAGAGAGGCGTGGGACCTGAGAGATGGGACAGGAGAGAGACGTGGGAGCTGAGAGATGGGATGGGAGAGAGGCGTGGGAGCTGAGAGATGGGACGGGAGAGAGGCGTGGGAGCTGAGAGATGGGACGGGTGAGAGGCGTGGCAGCTGAAAGATGGGACGGGAGAGAGGCGTGGCAGCTGAGAGATGGGACGGGAGAGAGTCGTGGGAGCTGAGAGATGGGACGGGAGAGAGGTGTAGGAGCTGAGAGATGGGACGGGAGAGAGTCGTGGGAGCTGAGAGATGGGACGGGAGAGAGTCGTGGGAGCTGAGAGATGGGACGGGAGAGAGGCGTGGCAGCTGAGAGATGGGACGGGAGAGAGGCATGGCAGCTGGGAGATGGGACGGGAGAGAGGTGTGGGTGCTGAGAGATGGGATGGGAGAGAGGCTCGGGAGCTGAGAGATGGGACGGGAGAGAGGCGTGGCAGCTGGGAGATGGGACGGGAGAGAGGTGTGGGAGCTGAGAGATGGGATGGGAGAGAGGCACGGGAGCTGAGAGATGGGACGGGAGAGAGGAGTGGCAGCTGGGAGAAGGGACGGGAGAGAGGTATGGGAGCTGAGAGATGGGATGGGAGAGAGGCACGGGAGCTGAGAGATGGGACGGGAGAGAGGCGTGGCAGCTGGGAGATGGGACGGGAGAGAGGTGTGGGAGCTGAGAGATGGGATGGGAGAGAGGCACGGGAGCTGAGAGATGGGATGGGAGAGAGGCATGGGAGCGGAGAGATAGAGCGGTAGTTTGAGAGAGAGAGAGAGAGAGTTAGGGTCAGAATTTTGTTTTTTCAGTATGGGAGTAATCACTGCATGCTTGAAGAGTGAAGGAAAGATACCAGTAGAGAGAGAGAGATTACTGATGTTGGTTAAGGTTGGGATGAGCACCCGAGACAAAGCTTTACTTATTTGTGAGGGTGTAGGATGTAGAGGAGAGGTAGTAGAGAAGCAAGATGAGAAGAGAGATGATACTTCATCTTCATTTATGGGATCAAATGAAGAGAGTGCCAGAGGGTTCAGGTAGAGAATTGAGCAGGTCACTGGCTGAGGAAGAGCATACCATTTCATCTCTGATCTTATCAATCTTCTCCTTGAAGTAGGAAGCAAGATCCTGTGCCTTGATAGTGGCTGGTGGGGTAGGTGAGGGAGGGTTCAGAAGTGATTTAAATGTATTAAAAAGTCATTTGGGGTTAGTGGCTTGAGCAGAGATGAGAGTGTGGAAATATGTTTGTTTGGCAGTGTCCAGAGCATTACGATAAGAGTGGTAGACAGTCTTATATGTGAGGATCAAATATTTTTATCTGATATTGGTCAAGCATAAAGCTCACACCAAATCAGAAAAGTAACCCGCACCAAGATAAATTAATTCAGTTTATGTTACAAGGTTGGGGTGCCTTACATGATGTGTATTTCAACCCTTATTATAAAATCTCATGTGTATATATGAGACATAGGCATAAAGGCTCATAAGGTGCTATCAGAACAAGATGAAAATAAAAAGTTTCATCACTTGCTCAACACAGGGAGTAATCTACTGCCTTACATGTCCGTGTGGGTACAAATATGTTGGCATGACAAAGAGACTCTTCAAGAAACGCATATTAGAACACACATATAATATCAAAAAGGCACGAAGAGATTTGGACAACATGAAAAAAATTACGAGTGTGGCCAGACATTTTCTAAGATTCCATGACAGTGACCATAAGAAAATGAAAATTTATGGTCTGGAACACATCGAATTGGGAATTAGAGGTGGTAATATCACCAAGGAGTTGTTGAAGAAGGAGTCCAGATACATCTTTTTGCTAGATACCATGACTCCCTCTGGTCTAAATGAGGAGATTCACTATTCGGCATTCATTTGAATATACAAATTTTGTATAATCATTTGCATTAGTTCTAGAGATTTTAAGGACCCTGTATATGTCCCTGATTCAAGGAATGTAGGTGTTGCCCATATCATGAAACAACACAGTCATTAAATGTGATCAGGGCATATCAATTCTAATTTAAAATTCGAGTGTAAGAATATCTGTGATTCAAGGGATTATTCTGTCCCCCTTTTTCCGCTTTATGACTTTGGACTGGTCCAAATATTCTACCTATGATATAAAGTAAGGCGATGGATATGGAATATGAAAGATGAATATGTTTTCCCATGTTTGGGTATTATCTTATGTTAATTTATTTGGAAGAACTTTACACTTATTACATTACTTAAGAAATATTCTTTACATCTACATATACTATATCTTGTATGTAGATTTAAACATATTCATCACTATATCAACCTATTATATTTATTACAAAAAGGTTATCTATAATAGACTCACCATCAATACTCACCATATTTATTATTATGCCTACTTATCATATTTATTATGAAAACTTATTTTATAACATTTTCCATCAATACTTACCAGCAAATCCTTGTCATTAGTTGAATGTCCATGATTCCTTATCCTCTGATTGTAGAGGTGCATTTGATTAATAATATTCATATATACAATACTTACCTTTAATACCTACCATCAAATTTTGATTGTCAGTTGAATTCCTATGAGTCTTTATCCATATTAATCTTACATACTATATAACATAACTGACGTTCAAAATTAAGGGTCATATTTATGTGGAATTATGGTTTGCTCTATATACATACAACTTTGAACAGCAGTATTCACTTTTTAATATCTAAAAGTTATTTGAAAAGGTATCTAGGACATTAGTTTTATAGATACAATGAATTATGACATTGACCTTGCCAGTCATTATAGATTAATATGTGTCAATGTTGAACATCCACCTTCATGGTTTCTTTAACCATGGTTACTTTATTTGGGTTTTGTCCAACTTTAGAACTTTCATAACTGATATGACATCTATGAAATTTTTGATAAAAATCACAATAACTGTTTTGAAAGGGTTGAACTCTCTATAATATAACATATGATGATTTGGAGTTTTCATAAAATATGCTTAGCCGTGACCATACCATTAGATAACTTTCAAATGATTTTAGTGGACATGAATTTCATGACTATCTAGCTTGTATCCAATAGATGCATTGAACTTAGAATATTGGATGGACAGTCACCACATATGTCTAACAACATGTGTGTGTGTATGTATATATGTATATGTATGTGTATATAAAATACAAATTCCCAAGTGCGCTAAGATGGAATGTATTTACACACTTCTTCAGGCGATAATTTCGTCAGAATGTAGACTGGAGGATGTTTAAAACTGGGTACCTGTAACCGACACCCCTCACCAAAAATAGTCACCCAAACAAGAGGCCAATCGGCCAATTAGTAAAAAGTTATTTTAATACCATGTAATTGAACATATAAGTTTTTACACAGTTCACAATATAAAATTATATGAATAAAATACAACCAAAAGAATACACAGCCAACAAGTTTGCGAGATGGATCCTAGATACCCCTCACCTTTTGCAAGGTGCGAGCTCGACAGGGAGTATCTTCACAAACTAGATTGTGATCCTTTGACTGACAAACCCAACGCGTTTCGTCTTATCGACTTCATCAGGGGCAACGAGTATAGAAAGAGGACTAATTTGCTCTCGATGGATTTGTGTAAATAATCCTATCCTCAAAAAAGGATTATTCGAAATATGTCAGGACTCAATAAGTGGAGCTCTTATATTCGGACTCCTAATGGAAGCATAGCCAATTAAGTGCTGATATTTTATGGACTGCCTTAAAGATAGTTTTGGCGTAAAATCTTTGTCAGACCACCTATAGGAATTATTGATTCTAGCCTCTTAGGAGTGCTGACAACCGTATATCGGCATTTTAATAAACTACCTAAAAAATGGTATCCACCTTTAAGAACCGGAACTACTTCTAATTCCAATATTGACCTTCATACAGTAGAAAATTCCAGAATTAAATGGCTGGTTTGACAATTTCAAAAAGGTATAAATGATGTGGCCTCCTCAATAGGTCTCACAGAATGGATCCTGGGAAAACCTTAGCCACATGTGGAAGTCACAGAGTAAGTATGTATGTGTATATGTATACATGTATAATAAATAGGAAAGTGGGGATGTTGCCCATGTAATATATGATAACCAATAAGGATGGGTAAATAATTGATACTCATAATATCCTAACGTGATACACTGTATGGATAGCACTATACTTACCATTTATAATTTTAATTTATTTATTTTTCTTTCTCACTTATTATCACTATTGGGCACGTGACATGCACATCACCACTTTTTTATTCATTATAGGGATATGTATATCCTTTTTATATATATATTTTTTATATATTATTTAATATGTATCACTACACATGTGCACTAATTGTATTAGTAGGCATTTATAAATTGTTTTTTCACATATTCACATTTTGTTTTGATTTGTTTTGTCGTTTTGCACCAGTATTCACATTAGCACTTACACGCTTTTTCTCGTTTTTGATCACTATTCTATCATGTCCATTTCGTCTGGATTTATTATACAGGTTTACTTATTCATTGTGGGTGTCATAGGCACTATATAACACAGATATTAATTATTATGTTTATTTGTTTAAATAATTTTTCCTCAACACGGAATCACATTTTTAGGCACAATTGTATTAATTCAATATATACATTTTTCAATAAATACACACTAATAAAATAGAAAAGATTTAATCATAAAAATCATTCATTTTTATTATCATTATTAGTACATATAAATGTATCAATACGAGGCAACACACCACAGAAACTATATAGTATTAATTTATAGGGATCCTTATGAGAATGTGGTGACTGTCTTTTGTATGTGACCTATGTGAATTCTAATACATGGATGCATATGGTAGGGGCACTCATTGCTTGATTCATCTTTAAGTATATGAGCTCCCTTCTAGCTGCAGAATCACTGCCGCGGCTGTGTAACGCAGCTGACAGCACTCATTAGCGCTCGATCTATGTCCCATAGGAGGATTAACGAACAACGGTCAGATGGTTTGAAATGTACCCACTTGGCAGATATTGGTTAGATAGCATATACACGTCATTTTATTGTCTTCTCTATCCTATATAACTGTCACTTCCAGCGGGCGCCGTTTACTATAGTGCCCTGAGGAAGCTCTATTAGGAGTGAAATGCGCATAGGCTTGCGCTATGTGTCCCCGTATTACTAAATAATAGTCCAATATATGAATGAAACATGCATATATTAGAGATTTGAGAGGGTTTATTAGGAGCTGAATATGCCTAAAGTACAGAGGGATTTATGATCACGTTTCCTATCTGTATTCGTTTCTTTTTATATATGCTGTGAATCACGGTTCTTCAAAGGCTTTATAAGAGAGATAGCAGGAAAATGTATTAAATCTAAAAGATAACAACGTGCTCTCTACTTTAGAAATTGTGTGTATTTCATACCATCATAAGGAAATGTAACCTTAATATTAAACACTGAGGTTTATGCCACGCTATTTTTATGCCTGGCAACCATTCCATTTAACAGGTTATTTCTTTGCAATCACACACTTAGGATATACAGTGTTGCATATATATATACAAATCTTCTCTCTGTGTCGATATATACACAGGGACAGTGTCTCCCTGTAGCCATTTTTAGTGTTATAGGAATGTGCACATTTAAACACGATCAGTGATCGTCAGTGGCAGTTTATATGTCCTGTATAGGCACAATATAATATCACACGGCACGGGATATAATCACTGCTGATTTGTGTTATACATCACAGACCCATATATATAGGCCATGCATAAATACGTGGGTTGCATGTACCCTATATATTTATAGGGCATTTTTGCACATTAAAAGATCTTTGAAGAACGATATATCATTAGCACTGAGAATGTACAGACAGTGCTATTGTGAGACACGGATTTGATACAATCTAATCTAGTGCGGCATAATTATCAAGTATTGTGCATCTATATGATACAGTAAATACTAATCTACCCTTATATATATATATATATATATATATATATATATATATATATAGTTAACAGGATTTATAGATATCCTATGCTGTTGTGATTTATTAAATAATCATATTTCAATACAGTGTAATAAGGTAGCATATTACCCAAGATTGATACTATATATAGGATATCCATTGATGTATTTGCACACTACTTTACAAATGCTATTGTAGCCAGATATTTCCCTTATTAGCTCTCTCTACCACATGGTGATTTGGATCTAAATGCGTGAATCATATATTTAGCAACATTGTTTCTTCTAGTTTCAATCACAACACTAAGTAACACTCTACTCACCACTGTTGCAATGTACTGTAACAACTTGTGATTCAAACAGCCAAATAATATATCTCCCTCTGTGGCATATGATTTAAGCCCCAGTTAATACATGAAGTACAGATCTCTATTATAATTAGCACCGATACAGTGCTGCATAAATACATGCACATTCATGTACATTTGGAATAATTCTTAAGGACACATATTAAGCGTATGACACATCAGCGTTGTTTTTAATCTTTATTCACAATTTGTTAATTTCTGTCACAAACTTTTTCTTTTTTGTTAGATTTTAATATTTCGCTCTATTATTAATAAAGGACATGTCTCAGTCCCTCAAACAATAATAATTCTCTGTACTAATCTTAGTTAATGGGCATTTGAGCCTTTATTTGACATTGCAGTGTGGACATACACTTTTTGAAAATAATACAGTAAAACTTGAGTGCACCTTAAATTGTACCTGGTTTCTTTTTCTCCTTCCCCTCCCTTCGGAGAATTGATTTTATATTATATGTGAGGATGTCACTGAACAGCCGAACACTGTTCAGTGCAGCATTTGCAGTTAGGTGCCAGCTTGATCATTTATGCTAATTGCCTGCTGATTGTGAACCGAGCACAAACCATTTACACAGCCACCCTACAGGGCTAGGTTTACTCTTGATGACAGCACTGAGGGGACCAGCAGGGGACAGCATTTTTATTGCAGTAGTACACCGGGACTGAGGTCCATACAGCGGGATGCAGTCAATTTACCTCCAATCAAAATCCAGACGGTCGAAATCCCGACACGGACAAAATACAGACATGTAAAATGCTGACAGGTCAAAATACCGACATGAGTTTTTCATGATTTTTTTCATTGAAACCGACTTGTTCATACTTTACCATCCCAGTGGACCTGGAGGGGGAATATAATAGTGTGCCGAGTGCAGCGAGGCACCTTGCGCGAAGCATGGCGAGCACAGCGATCCATGCAAGGGGACGCGGTAATCTTATATGGTGTCCATGTCGACCTATATCGACATACACACAAAAACAATTAAAAACGCATGTCGGTATTTTGATCTGTCGGCATTTTACATGTCGATATTTTGACCTTGTCGGTATTTTGCCCATGTCGGGATTTAGATTGGAGGTATTTCATACCGATCCCCATACAGCACAACGGTGCAGAGAGATTCTCAGGTCACAATGAGCATCTTAACCATACTTGCGTACTTCCTGGCCGCTCTTCCAGGGGGTATGGGGGGGGGGGGGGTGGAGGGTCCACCTGGGGGGGGTACACCTGGTTCTCGGGAGCCTTTCGGCCATTCCGAGAGGGTAGGCAAGTACGATCTTAGGGGGTCATTCCGAGTTGTTCGCTCGGTAAATTTCTTCGCATCGCAGCGATTTTCCGCTTAGTGCGCATGCGCAATGTTCGCACTGCGACTGCGCCAAGTAAATTTGCTATGCAGTTAGGAATTTTACTCACGGCTTTTTCTTCGTTCTGGTGATCGTACTGTGATTGACAGGAAGTGGGTGTTTCTGGGCGGAAACTGGCCGTTTTATGGGTGTGTGTGAAAAAACGCTACCGTTTCTGGGAAAAACGCGGGAGTGGCTGGAGAAACGGAGGAGTGTCTGGGCGAACGCTGGGTGTGTTTGTGACGTCAAACCATTAACGACAAGCACTGAACTGATCGCAGATGCCGAGTAAGTCTGGAGCTACTCAGAAACTGCTAAGAAGTGTCTATTCGCAATTCTGCTAATCTTTCGTTCGCAATTTTAAGAAGCTAAGATTCACTCCCAGTAGGCGGCGGCTTAGCGTGTGTAAAGCTGCTAAAAGCAGCTTGCGAGCGAACAACTCGGAATGACCCCCTTAACCTCCTATTGCCTGCTTTCTTCACATATGAGTGTGTACACCCACAAAAGAACAGTGCAGAGACGTTTACACATAACCCCATTCCTTTCCAGGACTCGTGCTAGAATAAGATATCCTCGCGGGACTGATTGCACTTACAGAGTCAGTATTTGTTTGCCTTCTATTACCCGGTTACAGTGAATGTTGTGTCTGCCATTATTGAATGCTTTTGAATTATAGCTCTAACAGGTCTATATTGTGTTTGCTGATATTTTTATCCTGTGTACTATAGTCAGTGGCGCTGAGGGGGTGGGTGGGTACCAATTACCTGGGTCTGGGCCTGTGGAATGGTCCCAGTGGGAACACGGGTCAGCGTGCCCCCAACCTTCATACCTGTCCTTGGAATCCAGACCACTCCAAACATTAGGGATGCAAGTCCCGATTGGTCGTTCTCGAATACCACATCAAGGCCGAGTGTCGTCTTCCCAGCGTTGGATTCTCACGGGACTTGGATTCTATATAAGGTACTTGGGCCAGGACATTTCACTGATGCAAGCAGAACACTATGCTGCTGTATGCTGTGCTATATTCTGCTGTATAGGCTGTGCTGTATAAGTGACTGTGTATAGGTGGCACACTGCTGTATGCTGCACTCTACCCAGCTGTACTAGCTGTGCTGTATAAGTGACTGTGTATAAGGGGCACACTGCTGTATGCTGCACTCAACCCTGCTTTACAGGCTGTGCTGTATAAGTGATGGTGCAGAGGGGGCACACTGCTGTATGCTGCACTATACCCTGCTGCACTGGCTGTGCTATATAAGTAAATGTGTATAGGGGCACACTGCTGTATGCTGTGCTATACTCTGCTTTACTGGCTGTGCTGTATAAGTGACTGTGCATAGTGGGCACACTGCTGTATGCTGTGATATACTCTGCTGTACTGGCTGTGCTGTATAAGTGACTGTGCATAGTGGGCACACTGCTGTATGCTGTGATATACTCTGCTTTACTGGCTGTGCTGTATAAGTGACTGCATAGTGGGCACACTGCTGTATGCTGTGATATACTCTGCTGTACTGGCTGTGCTGTATAAGTGTGTATAGGGGCACGCTGCAGTACGCTGCACTATACTCTGTTGTACTGGGTGTGCTGTATAAGTGACTGTGTATAGAGGCACGCTGCTGTATGCTGTGCTATACATTGCTATACTGGCTGTGCTGTGTGACTGTATAGGTGGCATGCAGATGTATGCTGCACTATAATCTGCTGTACTGGTGGTGATATATAATTGAATGTGTATAGGGAGCACATGCTCTATGCTGCGCTATACCCTAATGTACTGTATACGTGTGTATAGGTGGCACGCTGCAGTATGCTGCGCTATATTCTGCAGTACTGGCTGTGATGTATAAGTGACTATGTATACGGGCAACTGCTGTATGCTGTGCTGTACTGTATAAGTGTGTATAGGTGGCACGCTGCTGTATGCTGCACGATATACTGCACAGCCCGTACAGCAGGGTATCGTGCAGCATACAGCAGCATGCCACCTATACACACTTATACAGTACAGCACAGTATAGCACAGCATATAGCAGTGTGCCCCTATACATAGTCACTTGTACATCAGAGCCAGTACAGCAGAGTATCATGCAGCATACAGCAGCGTGCCCCCTATACACAGTCACTTACACAGCACAGCCAGTACAGCAGAATATAGCGCAGCATACTGCAGCGTGCCACCTATACACACTTATACAGTACAGCAGGGTAAGGTGCAGCATACAGCATGTGCTCCCTATACACATTCAATTATATATCACCGACAGTACAGCAGATTATAGTGCAGCATACATCTGCATGCCACCTATACACAGTCACACAGCACAGCCAGTATAGCAATGTATAGCACAGCATACAGCAGCGTGCCTCTATACACAGTCACTTATACAGCACAGCCAGTACAGCAGGGTAAGTGACTATGTGTAGAGGCACACTGCTGTATGCTGTGCTATACTGTGCTGTACTGGCTGTGCTGTATAAGTGACTGTGTATAGGGGGCACGCTGCTCTATGCTCTATACACTGCTGTACTGGCTGTGCTGTATAAGTGTGTATAGTAGGCACGCTGCTGTATGCTGCGCTATACTCTGCTGTACTGGCTTTGCGGTATAAGTGACTGTGTATAGGGGGCACACTGATGTATTCTGCACTATACTCTGCTGTACTAGCTGTGCTGTGTAAGTAACTGTGTATAGTGGCACGCTGCTGTACTGTATAAGGTGTGTATAGAGGGCACACTGCTGTATGCTGTGCTACATTCTGCTGTACTAGCTGTGATGTGTAAGTGACTGTATATAGGGGCATGCTGCTGTATGCTGCACGATACCATGCTGTACTGGCTGTGATAAATAAGTGACTGTGTATAGAGGCACACTGCTTTATCTGTGCTGTACTAACTGTGCTATATAAGTGAATGTGTATAGGGGGCACTTGTTCTATGCTGCGGTATACCCTGCTGTACTGGCTGTGATATATAAGTGACTGTGTATAGGTGGCACGCTGCTGTATGCTGTGCTATATTCTACTGTACTGGCTGTGCTATATAAGTTACTGTGTATATGTGGAATGCTGCTGTATGCTGCGGTATATTCTGCTGTACTGGCTGTGCTATATAAGTTATTGTGTATAAAGGGGCACACTGATGTTTGCTGCACTATACCATGTCATACTGGGTGTGCTGTATAAGTGACTGTGTATAGGGGGCACGCTGCTTTAACTTTGCTATACCCTGCAGTACCAGCTGTGCTTTATAAGTGATTGTGTATATGGTTATGCTGCTGTTTGCTGCACTAAACCATGCCGTACTGGCTGTGCTGTATAAGTGACTGCATAGTGGGCACACTGCTGTATGCTGTGCTATACTCTGCTGTACTGGCTGTGCTGTATAAGTGACTGCATAGTGGGCACACTGCTGTATTATTATTATTATTATTACATTTTATTTATAAGGCGCCACATGTGTTTCGCAGCGCCGTACAAAGGACAGTACAGGGGACAAAACATTGCATTACAGTAAATAAATAACAGAAATAGAGTACAGGTAACAGAGCACCACACATTCTCAAGACATAATACAGCTAAGATGTAAGTATTGAGGGAGTGATCATCGTACTACTAGAGGCTGGTGGCCATAGATGGAGATGAGCCTTTACTAGCAGGATAAAGATGGTCGTTGAGTAGGGGAGAGCTGTGAGTGAAATGTGTTGAGACGAGGGCTTAGATAACAAGAGGAAAGAGGGCCCTGCTCTGAAGAGCTAACAATCTATTGGGGAGGGGCGACAGACAGATGACAAGAGGTGCAGGCAAGTGGGAGGTAGCCTGATGGCAGTATGCAAGCAAAGCTGAGATGTTTACGGCATGAGGCAGGGGGGTGGAGGCGCGGCTTCAGCACTGGGTTATGCATCGGGAGGGTATGCTGTGCTATACTCTGCTGTACTGGCTGTGCTGTATAAGGGATTGTGTATAGGGGCATGCTGCGCTATACTCTACTGTACTGACTGTGCTGTATAAGTGACTGTGTATAGGTGGCCCACTGCTGTATGCTGCGCTATATTCTACTGTACTGGCTGTGCTGTATAAGTGACTGTGTATAGGTGGCCCACTGCTGTATGCTGCGCTATATTCTACTGTACTGGCTGTGCTGTATAAGTGACGGTGTATAGCGGGCAAGCTGCTGTATGCTGCACGATACCCTACTGTACTGGCTGTGCTGTATAAGTGACTGTGAATAGGAGACACGCTGCTCTATGCTGCACTATACTCTGCTGTCCTGGCTGTACTGTATAAGTGACTGTGTATATGGGTATGCTGGACTATACTCTGCTGTACTGACTGTGCTGTATATGCGACTGTGTATAGGTGGCACTCTGCTGTATGCTGCATTATAGTCTGCTGTACAGGCTGTGCTGTATAGCTGTGTATAGGGGCACTTGCTGTATGCTGCGCTATACTCTGCTGTACTGGCTAAGCAGTTTAAGTGTGTATAGGGGACATGCTGCTCTATGCTGTGGTATGTTCTGCTGTACTGGCTGTTCTGTATAAGTAATTGTGCATAGGGGCACACTGCTGTATGCTGTGCTATATTCTGCTGTACTGGCTGTGCTGTATAAGTGACTGTGTAAAGGGGCACACTGCTTTAACTGTACTATAACCTGCTGTACTGACTGTGCTGTATAAGCGACTGTGTATAGGTGGCACGCTGCTGTATGCTGCACTATAGTCTGCTGTACTGGCTGTGTTGTATAATTGTGTACAGGGGCACTTGCTGTATGCTGCGCTATACTCTGTTGTACTGGCTGTGCTGTATAAGTGTGTATAGTGGGTATGCTGCTGTATGCTGTGCTATGTTTCTGCTTTACTGGCTGTGCTTTATAAGTGACTGTGTATAGGAGGAATGCTCTTGTACTGGCTGTGCTCTATAAGTGACTGTGTATAGGGTGTACACTGGTTTAACTGTGCTATGTCCTGCTGTATTGGCTGTGCTGTATAAGTTTCTCTGTATATGGGTAAGCTGCTGTATGCTGCACTATACTCTGCTATAGTGGCTGTGTTGTATAAGTGACTGTGTATATGGGGCACGCTGCTGTATGCTGCACTATACTTTGCTGTACTGACTGTGCTGTATAAGTGTGAAAAGGGGACAAGCTGCTGTATGCTGTGCTATATTCTGCTCTATTGGCTTTGCTGTGTAAGAGACTGTGTATAGGGAGCACTTACTGTATGCTGCACTATACTCTGTTGTACTGGTTGTGCTGTATAAATTTGTATAGAGGACATGCTGCTGTATGCTGTGCTATACTCTGCTGTACTGTATAAGTGACTGTGTATAGGGGGCACACTGCTGCACTGGCTGTGCTGTATAAGTGACTGTGTATAGGGGGCAAGCTGCTGTATGCTGCACGATACCCTGCTGTACTGGCTGTGCTGTAAAAGTGACTGTGTATAGGGGGCACCCTGCTGTATACTGCACTATACTGTGCTTTACTGGCTGTGCTATATAAGTGTGTATAGGGGGCACTTGCTGTATGCTGCACTATACCCTGCTGTACTGGCTGTGCTGTATAAGTGACTGTGTATAGGTGGCATGCTGCTGTATGCTGCGCTATATTCTACTGTACTGGCTGTGCTGTATAAGTGACTGTGTATAGGTGGCATGCTGCTCTATGCTGTGCTATATTCTGTTGAACTGGCTGTGCTGTATAAGTGTGTATAGGGGACACACTGCTGTATGCTGCACTATACTCTGCTGTACTGTATAAGTGACTGTGTGTAGGGTCATGCTGCTGTATGCTGCACTATACTCTGCTGTACTGGCTGTGCTGTATAAGTGTGTATAGGGGCACACTGCTGTATGCTGCACTATACTCTGCTGTACTGGCTGTGCTGTAGAAGTGATTGTGTATAGGGGCACACTGATGTATGCTGCACTATACTCTGCTGTACTGGCTGTGCTGTAGAAGTGATTGTGTATAGGGGCACACTGATGTATGCTGCACTATACTCTGCTGTACTGGCTGTGCTGTAGAAGTGATTGTGTATAGGGGGCACGCTGCTGTATGCTGCACTATACTCTGCTGTACTGGTTGTACTGTATAAGTGGAGAGATAACTTTCTGGACCCACAATCACGTGTGGTCCTGTCTCAGAATAAGTTTCCAATGTCATGTTTACCGGAAAAGGAGACAAATAAAGTGCATATAGTGAAGACCGTTTGTACTTATAATCAAGCAACAGTAAAGTGCATAGAGTATAGCACAGATAAAAACAGTTTTAATGATAAAACATATAACATAAAACAAATATAGCAGCATCAACAGTATAGCAGCCAGAGATATCCGAACAGGGAGTCCAATCAAATGTAATTACCAGCAGCAGGTAGGATTAGAGGCATGTAGAGTTAGTAAGTCCTCAGAAACTGTAGGGAACACCTCACCGCTTCCCCTGGTCCTCCGTACTGGATCTCCCGGTTCAGTCTCATATAAAGTTAAGCCAAAGCGTTTCTACCCATGTTCATCGGGTCTTTTTCAAGGCTATTTAGTAGTGTGTCCTCCGTTGTGTCCCGTTCCTCTATTTCAATACGGTTTCCCCCAATCCCCGTGCGGCGGGCGCAGGTGGCTCCTATACAGTCAAAAAAGCTGGGTTAGAGGAACCATTTTATCTCGAAATCGAGATTAAGCCCCCCTGGCTGTAATGTGCCCAGCTCATATATGCATTTAATTTCTGCTCTCGCTAGTTGTGCTGGGAGGTCCCTTTGTCTCCAATCGTGGTGCCATGACTACAGACGCGACGAGCAGAAGCGGAAGTGACGGCGAGGCGCGGAAGTGCTCATGGGACTTGTAGGAAATTGACTGTATAGGAGCCACCTGCGCCCGCTTGATTACACTTGATTCTACACACTGTAATGCCCATTACACATTATGCTGCACACAATAATGCCCAATCCACATTATTCCACACTCTGTAACACCCATTACACATTATGCCACACACTGTAATGCCCATTACACATTATGCCACACACCGTAATGCCCATTCCACATTATGCCACACAACGTAATGCCCATTACCCAATGACAAACAATGCAATGCTCATTACACATTATGCCACACACCGTGATATCCATTACACATTATGCCACACACAATAATGCCCAATCCACATTATTCCACACACAGTAACACTCATTACACTTTATGCCACACACCATAATGTTTTGTGGTTGGGAGAACTGGGGAACAGTTTGGGTGAGTGCCGCTAGACCTAGAGGTGTCCTACCTCCTTTTGCAGATATGGAAAGAAAAAATGTACAGCGCACTTTGGGGATGTGGATACCAAGGAAAAAGGGGAGGGGGAAGGAATGGGTGACAAATTGTAAAATGTCTATTTTTGCATAAGGAGTGTCAATTGTGGCTGTAAACCCTATGTGTACAATGATAATCGTGAGACAGAATAAACTGTATTTGTTTATTGTTTTGGCTTATGTGAATCCCTCTTCAGGTGTGTCGTGCAAACTACCCTTTATAGGTGTACCCTGGTATGGGTCACCTTTACCA
The DNA here is from genome assembly GCF_028390025.1 of Pseudophryne corroboree. Taxonomy (NCBI): domain Eukaryota; kingdom Metazoa; phylum Chordata; class Amphibia; order Anura; family Myobatrachidae; genus Pseudophryne; species Pseudophryne corroboree. Next base: position 544,103 of record NW_026967539.1, read on the forward strand.
TAGGTGTGGTGTGCCTATGTGCTTCTGAGTAGTCTCTATTAGTCGTTTGAAACAGTCGGGTGAGGCCAGGGCGGTGTTCAGCACTCACAGTGAATCTGCAGCAGCCAGATCCCCCTCTCAGGCCGGAGAGGGAGAGTACACGATTCCGGACAACTTCGCCCGCTCACGTGACCCAGCATGTGACGCCGACACCAGGAAGTAGCAGACGGGACCCGCGAGCAGGAGGAATACAGCAGCGCCTGTAATCGAGCCGGGGACCGGAGCTGCAGACAGGACTCGCGGAGGCAGCGTAGGACGTGGGACGGGACTGCAGAAACCGGCGGCAGGCGCACCAGCCTGCCCCCGGCGGTAAGTGAAACTTACACAGCCCCACACCCGCTACCTCCAGCCGGGCACAACAGTGAGAGTCTGACAGGCTGGACACCGCAAACTGTCACACTCATTTACATCAGACCAATAGAGACTACTCAGAAGCACATAGGCACACCACACCTATGGTAAAGGTGACCCATACCAGGGTACACCTATAAAGGGTAGTCTGCACGACACACCTGAAGAGGGATTCACATAAGCCAAAACAATAAACAAATACAGTTTATTCTGTCTCACGATTATCATTGTACACATAGGGTTTACAGCCACAATTGACACTCCTTATGCAAAAATAGACATTTTACAATTTGTCACCCATTCCTTCCCCCTCCCCTTTTTCCTTGGTATCCACATCCCCAAAGTGCGCTGTACATTTTTTCCTTCCACACATCATAATGCCCATTATACATCATGCCACACACCATAATGCCCATTACACAATGACAAACAATGCAATGCTCATTACACATTATCCCACACACCGTAATGCCCAATACACATTATGCCACACACCATAATGCCCATTATACATTATGCCATACACCGTAATGCCCATTATACATTATGCCACACACCATAATGCCCATTATACATTATGCCACACACCGTAATGCCCATTACACAATGACAAACAATGCAATGCTCATTACACATTATCCCACACACCGTAATGCCCAATACACATTATGCCACACACCATAATGCCCATTATACATTATGCCACACACCGTAATGCCCATTATACATTATGCCACACACCGTAATGCCCATTATACATTATGCCACACACCGTAATGCCCAATACACATTATGCCACACACCATAATGCCCATTATACATTATGCCACACACCGTAATGCCCATTACCCATTATGCCACACACCGTAATGTCCTTTACCCATTATGCCACACACCGTAATGCCAATTACTCATTATGCCACACACCGTAATGGTTATTACACATTATGCCACACACCATAATGCCCATTACATGTTATGCCACACACCATAATGCCCATTACATGTTATGCCACACACCATAATGCCCATTACACATTATGCCACACACCATAATCCCCATTATACATTTTGGCACACACTGTAATGCCCATTACACATAATGCTACACATTGTAATGCCTAATACTACTTATTGTTAGGAATTGAGTACCTGAAACTCAGGGGAGTATGCAACCACTGGGAAGTTCCAGTACTCACAGTATTATTGTTACATTTTATTTATAAGGCGTCACAGGTGTTTCCGATCAGTATTATTATTATTACATTTTATTTATAAGGCACCACAGGTGTTTCGCAGCGCCGTACAATGGACAGTACAGGGAAACAAAACTTATCATTACCGTAAATAAATAACAAAAATAGAGTACAGGTAACAAAGAGCACCACAATTCTTATACATAACACAGCTTAGATGTAAGTAGGCAGGGAGTGATCAGCGTACTTCGAGGAGCTGGCAGCCATAGATAGAGATCACCCTTCACCAGCAGGAGAGAAAGCGGGTAAAGATGGTCACCAAGTAGGAGAGAGCTGTGAGTGAAATGTGTCGAGAAGAGGGTTTTGACAAGAGGAAAGAGGGCCCTGCTCTGAAGAGCTAACAATCTAGTAGGAAACACCCATTCCACATTATTATACACACCGTAATGTCCATTACATATTATGCCTGGCATCGTAATGCCCATTACACATTATGCCACATACCATAGTGCCCATTATACATTATGCCACACACCGTAATGGCCATTACACAAAGATACACAATGTAATGCCCCTTACACATTATGCCACACACTGTAATGCCCATTATCATTAAGCCACGCACCGTAATGCCCATTACACTTTATGCCACACACCATAATGCCCATTATACATTATGCCACACACTGTAATGCCCATTACACAATAACACACAATGTAATGCTCTTAATACGTTATGCCACAGAATGTAATACCCATTACACATTATGTCACACACCATAATGCCCATTACAAATTATGCCACACACTGTGATACCCATTACACATTATGCCATACACCGTAATGTCCATTACATATTATGCCACACACAGTAATGACAATTACACATTATACCACACACAATAATGCCCATTATACATTAAGTAGCACATTGTAATGCCCATTGCACAATGACAAACAATGCAATACCCATTACACATTATGCCACACACCGTAATGCCCAATACACATTATGCCACACACCGTAATGTCCATTACACAATATGCCACAAACCATGATACCCATTACACATTATGCCACACACAATAATGCCCAAAACAACATTATTCCACACACCGTAAGACCAATTACACATTATGTCACACACCGTAATGCTTATTACACATTATGCCACACACCATAATTCCCATTGTATATTATGACACACACCGTAATGCCCATTACACAATGACAAACAAAGCAATGCCCATTATACGTTATGCCACACACCATAATGCCCATCACACTTTATTTTACACACCATAATGCCCATTACACATTATGCCGCGCACAATAATGCCCAATCCACATTATTCCACACTCCGTAACACCCATTACACATTATGCCACACACTGTAATGCCCATTACACAATATGCCACACACCGTAATGCCCATTACACATTATTCCACACACCAAAATACCCATTACACACTATTCCACACACTGTAATGCCCATTACACATTATGCCACATACCGTAATGCCCATTACACATTATTCTAATCACCGAAACGCCCATTACATATTATGCCACACACCATAATGCCCATTCCACATAATGCCACACAGTAGTACCCATTACACATTATTTCACGCCGTAATGCCCATTACACATTATACCACACACCGTAATGCCTATTCCACATTATGCCACACCATAATGCCCATTCCACATTATGCTACACACAATAATGCCCATTACACATTATTCCACACACCGTAATGCTCATTACACATTATACCACACACCGTAATGCCCATTACACATTATGCCACACATTGTCATGCCCATTACACATTATTCCGCACACCGTAATGCCCATTACACATTATGCCACACACAGTAATGCCCATTCCACAATATTTTATACACAGTAATGCCCATTACACAAAATTCCACACACTGTAACACCCATTACACATTATGCCACATACAATAATGCCCATTTTGCATTTTGCCCCACACCGTAATGCCCATTACACAATGACACACAATGTAATGTCCATTATATGTTATGCCACACACCACAATGCCCATTACACATTATTCTACACACTGTAATGCCCATTACACGTTATGCCACATATTGTAATGCCCATTACACATTATTACACAGACATAATGCCCATTACATATTATTCCACACATCGTAAAGTCCATTACACATTATGACACACACCGTAATGCCCATTCCACATTATTCCACACAAAGTAATGCCCATTACACAATATTCCAAACACCGTAATGCCCATTACACATTATACTACATACCGTAATGCCCATCACACATTATACCACACACTGTAATGCCCATTACACATTATTCCACATACCATAATGCCCATTACACATTATGCCACACACTGTAATGCTCATTACACATAATACTACACACCATACAGCCCATTACACATTATGCCACACACCGTAATGCCCATTACAAATTATGACACACACCATAATGTCCATTACACATTATGACACATACCGTAATGCCCATTACACATTATTCCACATACCATAATGCCCATTACACATGATGCCATACACCGTAATGCCCATTACACAATATGGCACACACGATAATGCCCATTACACATTATGCCACACACCATAATGCCCATTATACATTATTCCACACACTGAAATGCCCATTACACATTATTCTGCACACCGAAATACCCATTACACATTATGCCACATACTGTAATGCCCATTACACAATATGCCACACACCGTAATGCTCATTACACATTATTCCACACACCAAAATACCTATTACACATTTTTCCACACACCGTAGTGCCCATTATACATTATGCCACACATCAAAATACCCATTACACATTATTCCACACACCATAATGCAAATTACACATTATTCCACACACCATAATAAACATTACACATTATGCCACACACCGTAATGCCGATTACTTATTATGACACACACTGTAGCACCCATTACACATTATGCCAGACACCATAATGCCCATTACACATTATGCCACACACCGTAATGCCCATTACAAATTATGCCACACCATAATGCCCATTACACATTATTCCACACACCATAATGCCCATTACACATTATTCCACACACCGAAGTGCCCATTACACATTATGCCACACACCGTATTTTCCATTACACATTATGCCACACACCATAATGCCCATTCCATATTATTCCACACACTGTAATGCCAATTATACATTATGCCGCATACAGTTATGCCACTGACACCATTCTATGCCCCACACTCAATAATGTGCCTTATAAGTTATGCCCCACAATAAGGCCCTGCTTGTTTGCCAGGGTCTCATGCTCTGGGTTCCATGCTTGTTGCCAGGGGTCTAATGCTCATTGCCAGGGGTCCTGCTCATTGCCATGGGATTCATGCTCTTTTTCATGGGGTTCATGTATCGCCACCCACCCATACCAGATACGCCAGGTGCAGCAGGCGCCATGGGCTGCGTGGACACCCGCTGCAACCAACACCACTGAGGGAGACAGTCAGATGCTAGCTGTCCCTACACACAGACACATACACCGTGTCTCTCAGAAGTTACACACCCAGTAACACATACACTGCCTGTCACACACATACACCGTGTCTCTCAGTAAGTTACACACCCAGTAACACATACACTGCCTGTCACACACATACACCGTGTCTCTCAGTAAGTTACACACCCAGTAACACATACACTGCCTGTCACACACATACACCGTGTCTCTCAGTAAGTTACACACCCAGTAACACATACACTGCCTGTCACACACATACACCGTGTCTCTCAGAAGTTACACACCCAGTAACACACACACTGCCTGTCACACACATACACGGTGTCTCTCAGAAGTTACACACCCAGTAACACACACACACACACACACACGGTGTCTCTCAGAAGTTACACACCCAGTAACACACACACTCCCGGTCATACACACACACACTGTGTCTCTCAGAAGTTACACACCCAGTAACACACACACACACACAAACACACACACAGTGTCTCTCAGAAGTTACACACCCAGTAACACACACACCGTGTCTCTCAGAAGTTACACACCCAGTAACACACACACCGTGTCTCTCAGAAGTTACACACCCAGTAACACACACACACTGTGTCTCTCCCAGTAACACACACACACACACACACTGTGTCTCTCAGAAGTTACACACCCAGTAACACACACACACACACGGTGTCTCTCAGAAGTTACACACCCAGTAACACACACATACACGGTGTCTCTCAGGATTTACACACCCAGTAACACACACTGCCTGTCACACACATACACCGTGTCTCTCAGAAGTTACACACCCAGTAACACACACACTGCCTGTCACACACATACACGGTGTCTCTCAGAAGTTACACACCCAGTAACACACACACTGCCTGTCACACACATACACGGTGTCTCTCAGAAGTTACGCACCCAGTAACACACACACACTGCCTGTCACACACATTCACTGTGTCTCTGAGTAAGTTACACACCCAGTAACACACACACACACACAGTGTCTCTCAGAAGTTACACACCCAGTAACACACACACTGCCTGTCACACACACACACACACACACACAGTGTCTCTCAGAAGTTACACACCCAGTAACACACACACTGCCTGTCACACACACTCACACACACACACACGGTGTCTCTCAGAAGTTACACACCCAGTAACACACACACACGGTGTCTCTCAGAAGTTACACACCCAGTAACACACACACTGCCTGTCACACACACACAGTGTCTCTCAGAAGTTACACACCCAGTAACACACACACACACACACACACACGGTGTCTCTCAGAAGTTACACACCCAGTAACACACACACTGCCTGTCACACACACACACACACACACGGTGTCTCTCAGAAGTTACACACCCAGTAACACACACACACACACACGGTGTCTCTCAGAAGTTACACACCCAGTAACAAACACACACACACACAGTGTCTCTCAGAAGTTACACACCCAGTAACACACACACACACACACACACACACACACACGGTGTCTCTCAGAAGTTACACACCCAGAAACACACACACACTGCCTGTCACACACACACACACACACACAGTGTCTCTCAGAAGTTACGCACCCAGTAACACACACACTGCCTGTCACACACATTCACTGTGTCTCTGAGTAAGTTACACACCCAGTAACACACACACACAGTGTCTCTCAGAAGTTACACACCCAGTAACACACACACTGCCTGTCACACACACACACACTCTCACACACACACACACACACACACACACACACACACACACACACGGTGTCTCTCAGAAGTTACACACCCAGTAACACACACACTGCCTGTCACACACACACACACACACACACACGGTGTCTCTCAGAAGTTACACACCCAGTAACACACACACACACACACACACACACACGGTGTCTCTCAGAAGTTACACACCCAGTAAAACACACACACTGCCTGTCACACACACACACAGTGTCTCTCAGAAGTTACACACCCAGTAACACACACACACACACACACACACACACACACACAGTGTCTCTCAGACGTTACACACCCAGTAACACACCCAGTAACACACACACACACACACACACACACACACAGTGTCTCTCAGAGGTTACACACCCAGTAACACACACACTGCCTGTCACACACACACACACACACACACACGGTGTCTCTCAGAAGTTACACACCCAGTAACACACACACACACACACACACGGTGTCTCTCAGAAGTTACACACCCAGTAACACACACACACACTGTGTCTCTCAGAAGTTACACACCCAGTAACACACACACACACACATACACACACACAGTGTCTCTCAGAAGTTACACACCCAGTAACACACACACACTGCCTGTCAAACACACAGTGTCTCTCAGAAGTTAAACACCCTGTAACACACACACACACACTGCCTTTCACACACACACACACACTACACACCCAGTAACTCACACACACTGCCTGTCACACACACACACACACACACACACACACACGGTGTCTCTCAGAAGTTACACACCCAGACACACACACACACACACACACACACACACACACACACACGGTGTCTCTCAGAAGTTACACACCCAGTAACACACACACACACGGTGTCTCTCAGAAGTTACACACCCAGTAACACACACACTGCCTGTCACACACACACACACACACACGGTGTCTCTCAGAAGTTCCACACCCAGTAACACACACACTGCCTGTCACACACATACACGGTGTCTCTCAGAAGTTCAACACCCAGTAACACACACACTGCCTGTCACACACATACACGGTGTCTCTCAGAAGTTACACACCCAGTAACACACACACACACACACACACACACACACACGGTGTCTCTCAGAAGTTACACACCCAGTAACACACACACCGTGTCTCTCAGAAGTTACACACCCAGTAACTCACACACTGCCTGTCACACACACACACACGGTGTCTCTCAGAAGTTCCACACCCAGTAACACACACACTGCCTGTCACACACACACACACACACACACACACACACACACTGTGTCTCTCAGAAGTTACACACCTAGTAACACACACACACACACACACACACACACACGGTGTCTCTCAGAAGTTACACACCCAGTAACACACACACTGCCTGTCACACACACACACACACAGTGTCTATCAGAAGTTACACACCCAGTAACACACACA